>NC_136542.1:20474426-20734667 GCF_910591455.1 Pholis gunnellus
AGAATGTCCACCGGCTTGCTGCTAAGCTCTTAAGTGATGAGGGCGGACAATAAAAGCACTGAAATCATCCATGAACTCCTATCAACTCTTCGTTACCACGTTGAGAGTTAAAGACAAACAGCAGAGACCTGTAACATCCCACTAAAGCGGTCATCTGTCGCCATCTACAGGTACAGAGTCACAGCACCCAAAAGGGTAGTTTGAAGCTGTTATGTTGGTTTGTGGTGGATTATTATAATCCAAATAATATGAATAATAATAATCATTATTATTATTAATTTTTTCGTTTTTAGCACTTTTTTCACTAAAGTGCTGTAATAATAATAATAATTATTATTATTATTATACAGTGAAAACGATTGACAGTTTTGTGTGTTGACTGACAGCAGCCCTCTTACTCCCCCTGCTGACAGAGATCTGACCTGCATGACCTGCTGCTGTTTGGTCATTCCTACCCAGACGGTGGTAGCTGCAGTCCGGCCAGCCTGGTGTGATGTCTTTGCACCCAATGAGAAGCTGCAGCGTTCTCCAGGAAAATGAACATTAGATTCTGATTGTCAGGTGCCCAGCACTAAATAACAGGAAGCTGGAGCTGTGAATCTGTGCAGGTTGAGCAACTTTTTTCAGCAAAGTGCTGTAAGAAAAACAACCGGTCCTAGCTAAAGGGAAGTCTGCACTGCTGACTGCATAAACCCCCCACAGCTCATTAAAGCAGACTCAGCAAAACCCAGGAACATCAACAAATGAGTTAACAACACGACTGCAAAGTAACAGTTAGCACTCAACATTTTTGCACAAAGTGGAACATTAAATATTATATATATATAATGTCTTCAATACAATAGTTATTTGTTGAATGCAGATATAATGCCAGTAAAAGCAATTTAAACTGCAACTTGATCATTATTTAAAATCTGTTTTTCTTTTTCTATAGGGTATATGAATATTCCTGCAACATTTGGGAGACATTGTAAACCTAGCCGGTCTCCGGCTCAGCCTTTATCCCAGTATCGTTGTCTTTTTGTAATATTCAATGTCGTAACACCATAAATATATTACAATGCGATACTACATGCAAGTAAAAAGTCTGCATTCTTACTTGACTTAAGTAAAAGAACACAAGTATAAACCACAAAATTAACTTAGTGTCAAAAGTAAATTTACTCAGGCCTTTTTCAATGTTATATTATTATTATTATACATTATAATATTGAGTCTTAATAATATGAATCAGCTACTGTGTTCGCTGGTGGAAGTGGTTTATATGTGTTTAATCTGTAAACTCAATTTTACATATGTTTTTAGGATAAGTATAAAGTTAAATAAAATGGAAATACTCTCAAAAGTAGGTATTGTTTATTATACTCTGTGACATCCCACCACTGATTAAACCAGACCTGAATTTAAACCATATTTCACATACACAGGAGGCCGGCATATATACTGTGATGTGAAGTGTATGATGTGCTTTTAGATAATCGTCTCGGACTAAAATACCTTTTGGACCACAGCTCTGCTCACTTGTGAATCTGAATATTACCTTCTTTTTTTCCAGCTCTTAGATAATAGTGTCAATTTGAATGTTTGTCTGTTCAAAAGAGAAGACGGAAACAACAGCAAACATTTACAGCACGTGACTGTAAATGTACAGTGGAAAGTCTGCCAGACAAGAAGTCACTCTGCATTCCGGTTCAGGAAGCAGGAAGCAGAGGAATAAAGGGAAGAGCAGGAGGAACGGGTGGAAGAGTGAAACCCCACAGTGTGTCAGAGCTCATCAGAGGGGGGTGGTGGGTGGTGGGTGGGCTTTCTCTGTCATGCTTTCTGTTCTCCGCACAGTCACAAGTTCAGAATGTCATTTGATGAGTCATTGTTCACTTTGACCCTTCACCATCATGTATTTTACTGTGGCTGATTTGAGTGATTCATGGTGAGTCATCCTGTGCTATACATGTCAGCTCATATCCAGAATGCCCAGGGATTCCCACAACACATACACACACACACACACACACACACACACACACAGGCACAGGCACGCAAACGTGCACAGATACTGTACACGCAGCTGTGCATACAGTCACACATTTATGTAAGAATGGCCATTGTTCTAAAGCAAATATTGAATAGAGACACAGTAGCTCACATAGCATATACATAAAGACTTTCATTTTAAAATGCTGCTCCCAAATTTCTATCCCAAAATCATCCTACATAAAACATATTTTTTATTTTTTATGATGGTGATGCATTCTCATTAATACACATTCTACAAATAATATTGAATCACCAAGTTCTAAAGGGTCTATACTTCACAGTGTAGGGTGAACATGATATAGCAGTGGTTCTGGTCTACTGGAAAACCAGTGCATATGGAACACTGGGTGCCAGGAACTGGCAGCATTAGCCCATTAAGCCGATGTTATTTTACCGCTTACGCTCCTCTTTCGTGTTTGCATTTTTTTTTTTTCTCTTACAGAGACCAGCATGCCAAGAAGAATATCTGGCTGTCATTCAACCCGGCTTCCTCTACGTTTATTCCAGTAAAAGCTCAAATGAAAATATTTAAAAGAGCAATATGAAAAGCATTAATTCCCTGACTTCCCCTGACCTCTATGGGTCATTTCTCCTGCTGTAGCAGGTGACAGGGTACAAAAGGTATGATCAGAGAAGCAGACTTCTGTCTGTTTTTAGGAAAGCGGAGGAAGGCTGTCTTTCTTCTTACTAATCATCTGCAGAGGACTCTAAGTGATTAACTTAGTGAAACGTGTTTTGCTTCTTCCTCTTTGTGGCTGGCCTGAACTTGTTTTGTTTTTCTGGAAAAATCAGCGGCTGCATGCTGGTCAGTTCTTCCCACTCAAATCCTGATGCACAACAGTCACAAACCATACAAATCAACCTAAATCATTTTTAAATATTTGTTTCACAGTCTTTTTGTCTGTTGTTCTTGGAGGCGCTTTCCTGTTGGGACACATACGGTAGCGAGTTCCACAGTAGCAACGCAATAGACTAAATCCTCCCCCCTCCAAAATATCACAAGCATCATAAAGACCGAGCTTATCACAGACTTGGTTACACCATCTCGGTTTCCTTTCCCAGATTTTCTAGTTAGAACACACTCCAACCATAAATAGGTCATCAACAAAGTGTGAATGACTCGGGTTACATTTTGAAAAGCCCAGAAAAGCCAGCTGGGAGACACCCCGAAAAACACTGATCACACAAAACAAATACAGGCAAGTTCCTTCCTTCCATGTCTGCTGCTGCTAGTGCAACATTTAGGTGTTTGTTAAATGCAGTTGCTGCAGATTTGTCTTGTCTGTTCCAATAACGATGCAGAGCTGCTCTGGTTTCAGATCAAATTGATAACTCTAGTCATATCGGCATCATTTACACGTATCTGCATGTCAAGAGGAAAAAATATCCCCCGTGCTTTCTCTCAATGTCCAACACCGTTAATCCACTTTGATGCTCATGATTGGTTCGATTGACCTTTATCGAATGATGTTTGTCTGAAAAGTAGACATAAACGGATAACTATCAACTCACAAACGGAAAGCTGAGCGATGTAGACTGGTGTTGAACTTTAGTAAATGTTTCTAATATACTTGAAATATTAAATTCAGGTCTAAATACATAAAGCTTTGTGCAAACGTGTAGCACAATCCCTTCCAGCCTGCTGTGTGCATTCCTCTCCCCCATTCACCTTAGTACGGTTCAAACAGAGGTCTTGTCTTCACTGTGGATGTACAGCATGTACTCAGAATGAACTGAGGGCTGTGTGGTTTGTTGTGCTCTCTCTTTCCATCGCTGCATCAGAAACTGACATACAGACGCAGAATGCAATGTCAAACTGAGACGTGCAACAGTCGCACAGCAAACCCTGTGCAACATGGTAAATACCCAAATCTAGTTAACGGTGCACAGGAGTCTCAGCAGAAACAGCACGCATTTGCATAAATGTGCTGCTCAACAGTCACTATATCGTGACAGTGAAAAATGTGCTGAGAGCGAGGCCTGAGCTTCCCCGTCTAACTGGTTGCACAGACGGAACAATGGGAGGTAAAACAAGCCCGGAGTTTCCCTCAGGGCCTCCGGAACATCACGTTCGACTCAATGTTTTTTTATTGAAAGGGATCGGTCACAGGCTCGGCAAGTCTCGTGGTCTTGGAGTCCTTCCATTTTCATCCGCAGAGGAATTGAATGAGTGATCCGATACTGGGTTATTAAAGGCACTGCCACAGAATCAGTAGGAGTTTGATTCTCATCTCAGTATAAAATCAGTGGTGGCATCACTCTCTATAAGCACAGTTGGTTTGACGCTTGCAAGAAACAACTGATACAGATTTCTTTGGAGAAAAAAAAGGTGTGTGTGTGTGTGTGCGTAGGTGTGTGTGTGTGTGGGGGGAGGGGGTTCTCGAACATTTCCTTCTGTCCAAAAGATTCAGCAGAGACGTGCTGACGAATGTTCCAGTTTTAGGAGTCTCCATGAAACCACCCCTCACCAACCATATGTGTGCAAACATAAATTCACCAGAAGCCTGTGCTTCAACTTATTCTGATTTCCCCATTATTGTAGAATTAACACTGGAGTTATTGATGCACTGCTTGCCTTATTATTTTGTCCAGGGTTGACTTAGCAGTGCATACTAACAATACTATAACACTATATAGTTTGCATTCTGACTGAGAAGTAACTGCTGATTTCAAGTTGGAGGTGTAGATAGAGATGATATGCATATCTGTTGAGGAAACACTTATGCAAAGACCGAAATATTGCAGAAATGTGTGCAAGTGTAGCCTGCAAAGAGACTTTGCTCTCTTGGTGACAAACTGGGGAGTGTATTTATATGTGTCTGAATAGAAATCCCCTCTTGGTGCCAGCGCCTCTGTACACTGTGTTATTCTGAGTGACAGTGTTCTGGAAATCCCCCACCTAGTCGTTAGCTCCGCCCCGCCGCAGCAGAAGGGCATTAACAGCCAGCTGCACAACTCCGCCCGCAGACAACTAAGCGCACCCTCGTCCCGAACAACAAGCCACCATGGCCCTGCACCGGACCAGTATATTAAACCAAATGGATTACGGCCGAGAGTCGAAAGAAGGGAAGCCGGCTCCGTCGACGGAGGAGCGGCTGGACAGCGGCCTGGACTCGCTGAAGGAGGAGGAGTACCAGGCTGTGGCGGCCGAGATCCGTCAGCTCCAGTTGGAGTGCGAGCCGCCGCAGCGCAAACAAGCTCTCACTGTAACCGGAGAGCCGCACGAATGGCAAACGCAAATCACGGAGGACGGAGACACGTAAGTCGGACCAGGATAAACCGTTAGAAAAAAAAAAATTAAGCATGGGGGATATTTACGAGTTCTGTGAATGTAACGTTACGGCTCGGATTGTAGTACCGCCTGAGAAGAAGGCCCAGCTCGCGGGTCTCGGAGGTAATTTGATCCCTTTCCTGTGGGGAATGTCTGCCTCTAGCCTGTCATTACAATGCAAAGGAACAGGCCCAACTGTGTCCGTGTTGGGGCTTCATGTAGTATTAGGGCTCTTAAAAAACGACGTCGCCGCAGCGTTAACAATACACATAACGGGTGTCCGGTTTGATAACGGGTTTAGTTGCGTCCAGGTACTGCGGTGTTGGACGTAAACAAAAGGCTATTATCAGGAGGGAATCTACTATGGCCGCAGGGTCAGACTGGGAAAGTCCCGGGCGCGCCGCCAAGGAATCCGACCGACGCGCGCTCCCGTGATGCGAGAAGAAGGGGAAAAAAACAAAAAAGTTAAATTACACAAAACGTTAAGTGTGCGGAGGTTTAAGGGCGAAATCCACTTCTGGAATACGTGTCTGCGGCTTGTTGCTGTCATAAGACCAGGTGGAGAACATTAAGCGTGACCCCAAATGTATTTTTTTATAGAAGTTAATAGTTCAGACATGTTCAGTACTGTAACTGTTCTCATGGCACGTGCATACATTATGCAATATCTCGTCAAAAGTTGAACAACGTGACTTTATTAATCAGGACGAAGAGCCGAAACTGTCTCATATTAGGCCTGAAATCATGTTACAGTTCAAGGGGCATACGAGGTTCTCAACGTGGGGTCTGGGGAACACTTGGAGGTCATCAACAGCTTCTAGGGGACATTTGTTTACATTCATCTCCTGTAATGGCATTCTAAGGAAACTGTTCCCAATGCATCAAGTGCTAAACTGGCTGCTCCGCTTACAAAACTATCAATTTGATCTGAGTCTAAATGAAAAGAAAAGAATGAAGTAACTAAATTACGTAAACTTGGGGAACTTCTGTGTACTACTTGACGTTTTTCTTTAAGGATTATACTTCCTGCTAATGGGAATGCGTATAAGTCACACAACATTGTTCAACTTTTTCAGAGCTGATTTTTGAATACTAAAAATAAATAAAAAAACCTTATGTCTGCACGTGATTCAGCACAATCGTAGCTAAGGACAGCTTTTCACAGTAACCGTATCAGAAGAAAACCACAAACGGAGTTATTTGCTGTTATTTACTGGCTTACATAACGTCAAGTGACTGTCACTAGTTTCCTTGTGGGATGAAAAAACCAACAATAATATAGATTAGGTTGTGTTGTTTATGTGTATTGTAACAGGTTTTCTACCACCCCTCTCTGTCTCTATAGGCTGCTCCACCTGGCCATCATCCACGAGGCCAAGGACTACATCAGAGGCATGATAGACCTGTCCAAGAACACAGACTTCCTCGACACACAGAACGACCAGAGACAGGTATTGAAGGGGATCATCATCACGTGAAGAGTAATACAAATGTCCTGTGACTCGGCAACTCACCCGTCTTCTTTCTCTTCCCAGACTCCTCTCCACTTGGCAGTAATAACGGACCAGGCGGACGTGTGCCAGCGCCTGCTGGTGTCCGGCTGCGACCCCACACTTGTGGACGACAGCGGGGACACGCCTCTTCACATCGCCTGTCGCCACGGTAACCTGCTGTGCTTCAGCGTCCTCACGCAGAACTGTCCGCCGGAGCATCTGCACACGGTGATGGCCGCCTGCAACTATCACGGTGAGATTGTAGAACAAGGATGGCGGTTCTTTGACTGTTTACCACATTCCTGATAAATGCTTCAGTCGTCGACGTTGAAGCTATACTTGTTTACTTGGAACAGAAATGTTTGGATTTAGCAGGGCTAGGCTAAATGACTACGTTTCGTCATTATTCGAACCAGACCAGGCACTGACCAGTCTGCTGCTGGTCTTAACTGCTATTTAGACGGAGGAATGGTGGGCACGAAAAGAGTAACTTCCATCCTCCCATTATCCCTGAACACTATGTTTAGGGGGAAGGAAACATTTTAAGCAAGCGAGGGGAATGCCACATTCACGCCATCACTTCCTGACAAGAACCCATCTATTACGTGGCTTCTGATGGTAGACGCTAAGGCTTCAAATAGAGTAACACTTGTGGACATGTCTGATTCTTCTTTGGGGAAACCACATTTTTAAATGTAACACATTTTAAAATATAGAATAAAAAGGACCTGTGCAAAAGCCTGTTCTCCTTTAGTAATCAGCATTAACATGGCAGAATAATATAAATCCACATTAAAGTATTAATACTTTGTCCAGACAAATACTATTTAGCTGTTGCTAAATCTTAATTAACTTGAGATCCACCTTTTTATGACGTATGCTGGTCTTGTGTCAGTTATTAAGCTCTTCCTGTGATTGTGTTCTTGCAGGTCAGAACTGCCTCCACCTGGCTTCAGTTCAGGGTTTCCTGTCACTGGTGGAGAACATGGTGGATCTCGGAGCTGACATTAACTCAAAGGTACACACACCAAAGCTATATGTTAGAATATACACTTACATAGTGTAGAATTGCATAGTATATATGTAAGTATAGAATTCTTAATTTATTTTAAGGACCAGCACCCACCTGTCACTAATTCAAATCTTGAATCTCTCCCTGTCCTGTAGGAGCAGCGTAACGGTCGCAGTGCGCTGCACCTGGCCGTGGACCAGCAGAATCTCTCGCTGGTCAGACTGCTGCTGAAGAAAGGAGCGGACCCCAACCTCCTGACCTCCGGGGGCCACACTCCCTTCCACCTCACCTACGGCCGCAGCGACGACGACATCCGGAAAGAGCTGTACTCGCTGACCAATCCCGACCTGCGTGAGCTGCCCGACAGCGAGTCGGACGACAGCGAGGAGGAGGAGGACGACGAGTCCGACGATGAGGTGCGTGTTGAGAATGCGGAGCTGCCGACCGTGACATTAAAATGAGCTCTCTGGCCAGTGTGTGACCTTTTTTTGATCTCCATGTGTTTGCAGGTGGGTTATGACGACATACAGTGGAATGGACATTAGCAGGAAGAAGGAGGGTGGAGGAAGTTACAGAGGCAGGAGGATGCGATGATGACGGTAAAGGACAAGAGAAAGGGCTCGGCACGTCTACTACTTCCTGCAACGACGTCACACGACAGCGTTGGGAAGGGGGGGGAACGGCGGCCGATGGAACAGATGGACAGACGGCAACGACGAGTCCGTCCCAGGCGGCGGGAGAGCAAACACGTCGAGCTTTGACTACACCACGACGGGATGAGTTTTGCTGTAGGATGAGAGGATTGCTTGTATTTTGTGGACACTGCCAATCATTTTGTCACAAACCAACAACATCCATCCACACAGACGTACCTGCAACAGCTCTGTTGTATGATATTGTAAATGCTGTGTATACAAAGATGTATTTTTTATGGAAGCTGTGAATGTGTACAGTTGAGCAGGTTGTATATGTCAGGCAGCAAACAGTCCAGCACACTCCAGTTAAATTAAAGACACTCATATTTAACAGTACAAAATCTGTGTGCATGTTTGTGGGGATGGGATGGGTGACATGAGGGGTGGCATGTGATTGGAAGATTAGTTAGTCATTGATGGCAACTAGTTCGGAGAAAAAGCTCATTAAGAACCCAACGTATAATCAACAGCGCCTGACAATACGACAAGGCTGCGATTATACCAGACATCACTTTTACTATGTGGCTTTTCTGCTGCCGTCAGTATGTCTGCTTCTGTGAAGGCCTCCACCGAAACATGACAGCTGAGTTTGAGTTTTATATTCATGTCATGCAGGAAAGGGCCGATAACTCGTTTCCACTGAATGAGGAACTGACGGCTAATTGAACTTGCAACAGTTCCTCTAACTGTGTGTGTGTGTATGCAGAAAGAGATAAGAGGCTTAAGGGGAATTGTGAGGCCGGTCACTCGGTTATCTAAACCAGGAAGTTTTGGGGAGGGCGGGGCTAAGGAGGAAGGGACAGGAAATTCCCAGGAACAGAACACTCAGCTGTTTCGCGACATTCCGCTTCTCGTTCCTCCAAAGAAGGGAATCTCCGCCGAACAACAGCAGGATGCTTCAGTCAAGCTCGGGGCGGAGGAGAGGAAGGGAGTTTTACTCCAGTTCCAGTAAAATAAATATCAAGCATCAAACTGCTAATTACGCTTATGAAAGTCTATGATTATAAAGCAGATCAGGTCATTGTTGAGCAGCTTAGTGTGTTGGCTTTACGCTCTGCAACTTTTAACATACAATGGAGATGTAATGTAACTTTATAACAGCTGTGAATACAAACTATAAAAACTAATATATTTTAAATAATTGCAAGACCCTTTTTAATGTGCCTAGATTGTAGACACCACAAAAATGTTCCCAAAAAGAAACAGACATCTGTGCATCGCTGCAGTGTTCATGGTGATTTTACTCCAACTTTTCTGGAGTAAAAGCATATTAAAAGAGCTGCATACATGCGAGTACAACACATTATGCATACACAAGACACAGTATTCACCCCCACCCACCAACCACTAACATGAGACAAGCAGTGCAACTGCTGTAGTGATATTTCTCCCCAAAGTCCCTTTCAGACTTTTACCCAGCTAGTATGTTTTTAACTTTATCACCCTGTCCAGAGCAGAGGGAAACAAAACAATGTAAATACAAATGTATTTATATTGTCCTTCCATATAAAATACATCCCAGTAAGCTGTATCTTTGCAGAAATCTAAAACGTATGGAGTTATAAATTGGCAACGCTGAATCAGACAGTAATGTTCACTCCCACAGCAAAGGAACTGTAACATGGACAGACAAGCACAGGCTGCTCTCAAGTCTGAATTGCCCACTTCACATTTATTTTACTATATTTATCCCGTTAAGGGGGAAATGTACGCAAATAAAAGGAAACCCAAGTGTTGGATAAAAACATTGCGTTTAATAGAAGTGCAGTAATGTACAGCAGTGGCAGCAGACGGGAGGATCAAGACACGGGAGAGGATGATGTAATCAGTGACTTCCCGTTGACGTTGACCTGAGCAGACCTGAACGAGGGTGTGACGATGGGAGAATTCCCACAGCTGTTCCCCGAGTACACCAGAGCGTAAACATCATCCTGAAACTAGAGACAGTGTGGGGGGGGGGACTTTAAAGCCGGGTATTAAATGTGGGGGAGATACACCTTGTGGCGGCCCTGAGTAAATGAGATTGGAAGCTCCGATGACAGTGACTCGAGAAGCTACTGAACGACAGAGTCTGTAAGTTGTAAGAGGTATTGTGCTGTTGAGTTGTAGTGTCACCACACCCCACTCTTCCAATCTGCTCATGTCACGCTCATCAACAGAAGTCATTTGGGCTGAGCTCCAGCCACAGACTGATGAATGTCTTTGTGACATTTGGCAGCTGCCTGCAGTATGGCTAGAAATACAATACATAATATTGCTTCCAGTCAGGTCCTGGCTATGACCAGTAAGGGTGGAGAAGGCGGGTAACATATTCTACCCAACCTGTTTTAATTCTTTACCGTTTTATCTTTTCTGTGTGTCTCAACCTCACTGTGCGGTACCGCCGATTCTGAACAAGATGATGCCAACTCCTCGTTAATCTTCCTTCTAGGATGAGAAAAACCTGTGTGTGTGTGTGTGTGTGTGTGTGTGTGTGTGTGTGTGTGTGTGTGTGTGTGTGTGTGGGGGGGGGGGGGTTGTCGTTCATCCTTTTCAGAGCTTTCCTCACTCTCTCTCAGACAAAGCCACCAGGTGGACATCGATCTCAGCCTCTGACAGAATCCTGGAACACAAACACACAAGTTAACGGTCATCACTTTTTATTACGCCAGATTTTATAAGCCTTTCAAACACACATACTCATACTCGGACACACACACACACACACACACACACACATGTTGAGAACACATTTAACCCTGTAAGCCCTTGCTTTGATCTCATCCCTGGTTTTAGTTTTAGGGAATTTCCATTACAACACTATTCTGTTTTTTATCAAGTTTTTAAAATAGCTGTGATGCATTATTAACAATGCCAATACATTACCATGTTTCAGCAATTTCACTTTTTCCCCCCAGTGTCAGCACTTTAAATCAGATAAATACTCACTTGAATCTTGACTCTTTTGTAGTGATGACTCCCACCTCCAGCTCCGAGGGCTTGAAGTCGATGGACAGAACGCCCGCCAGACACGAGATAGCCGTCTGTTTAGAGAAGAGAGGGAGAGTTGTTGAGACGCATGAGAGGAAGCGGAGGAGGAAATAAAATAAACCTTTGGAAACGGGAGCACACCGTGTCAAATAATGGAGAAAGATGGGACATAATGTATAAATGTGTTTCAATATCTGTTGACATTTTAAAAAGATGTTAGAATAACCTGCTCCCCTTTTCTACCAACAACATTACATTGTTAATACGGTCGGGTCATTTACACGTAAAACATTAAATGCAGATCTGTGTGACATATTGCACTTGTTTGCTTTGACTTCTTATTCTTCTACCAAGGGGAGTACATTAATATCTGGGAAATATTAACCAATATTTTGAACAGAATATCTAATAAATAACAAATCAGTTTTTATTAGACTAATTAGACTGCAAGCGTTTGGTTTCCACTTCAGTTGTTCAAAGAGCCACTAAGTAGTGCAGTCACATTCCAGTAGAGGAACATTTCCTCCATAACATTTTCTGACACCCAGAGCACTCCTTGACTTTTCCTGCCAAAGAAATTCCCAAATAATTCCATGACATTCAGCCCTGATCAGTCAGGTTGCGTGTGCGCTACCTCTATGGTCTGCTGATAGGTCCAATCCAGTTTCTTCTTGACTTTCTTCTCTAGGAAGCTGGTGGCCTCAGTCTGTTTGACTCCAGCTGCCGTGGCCTTAAAGCCACAGTAGTAGCCGGCTGGATCACACTTATAGAGCTGCGGACCCAACTCTTCATCCAGCCCGACCACGATCATACCTTAAGGCAGAGGGGAATGAAGACAGGACAGTGGAAACGTAGAGAAACGGGCCATGTCAGTTTTGGTTCAAATAAGAAACAATAATAGAACACTAACAATCATAAAGGACTACTCAGCAAACTACTCACAGCAGCCTAGCGGCCTCATCTCAGCATTCTGCGTGTAGACCTGGGAGATGTCCGCCATGCGTTTGCACAACATGTCCACAGGGATCTCATAGCCGTATTTATACATCCAGTTAGCCGCTTCATACCGGGCCCTCTGCACCTGAGACCTGCTGTCAGCTGGAGGCAGGAAGAGGACAAACACATGACAGAACATGAACATTTTTACAGTGAAAGAATATGATGAACTTCTTAGCACAAATGTGTCCATGAGACAACAGGTGTTCGTAGAGATGGATGATTCATTACTCTCAGCATTGGTTGCCAGACAAGGCCGTCACCGACCCATTATATCATTTTAAATGACCCATTATATCATTTTAAATGACCCATTATATCATTTTAAATGACCCATTATATCATTTTAAATGTCCCATTATATCATTTTAAATGACTGACGAGGAGTATTCACCATCAGATGGACGAGAAATTGCTTACCTGTCATTCCAGTCATAACACAGCCGATGCTCTCTGTAATTTTGTACAGATGTGTGACTGTCAAGGAGTCCAACAGCTTGTCCTGAGAAACACACATGACAAAGACAGAAAGATATCTAGGTCACATACACCACAAGTAAGGCAAGCTGTGGAATCTGACCACATTCTCTGTGAGGACAGAGAAACATAAACGTCTGTGTCTGTGTGTCTGTGTGTCTGTGTGTGTGTGTGAACTAATGTGAGCGTGTATACTGACTGGAACTTTCTTTTGTGTGACAACCACAACACAGTCCTTCCCTCTGACCGCTACGGTCGTCAGTCCTCCCTGGTTGATGGCTTTGAAGGCGTACTCTGCAGACAGATAGAAGGAAAAAGGCTGCACTTCAAAGTTTGGACAATTCTATGCAAATCTACCAAGTTAGTTGTTTTACATGTAACTTCATTTTACATAAGCACAACTATTCAAGTATTACACAATTTATACCGTTCTAACGTATGGGTAGTGTTCTTTTGACAATTACAATTGGTCTTCGGCCAACATTTCATACAGTTATGACGACTTACTTCATCATTATATAAATTATAATTAATACAATTGTTAATAAAAAGTTAATAGCGGGTTAAGGTTACTTGTCTATTTGCTACATTAGCTAAATAAGGAATTCATTTAAATTATTATACAAATGTTTATCTAACGTTAAACATGATTTAATAGTAGCACTGCAGCTAAATGAAGGTAGCTAAGAAGCTAGCACCACTGCAACAAACGATCCTGTTAGTTACTTAATTTCTACATCACTATGATCAATTACAGTTCATCATATATCAGTAGTCCATATTCTGACCGATCACGATATACTGACTCCTTTTCTAAATAACAGCGAGTTATGAATGGGCTAGCAAGGAGCTGCTAGCTTATGTTAGCCTGTTAGCAAGTAGTGATGACTGAGCAACTTGAGTTGGGTTCATTTCACTAACGTTACTCACCAACTTGGTAGAGTCTTCCCTCCGGGGAGAAGATGGTGATGTGGCGGTCAAACCCTGCACTTGACCCCCGAGACATGCTGGCTGGAAATAACGTTAAAGTGAAGTTGCAACAAAACAGAGAGGC
Organism: Pholis gunnellus; assembly: GCF_910591455.1. Lineage (NCBI taxonomy): Eukaryota > Metazoa > Chordata > Actinopteri > Perciformes > Pholidae > Pholis > Pholis gunnellus. The sequence continues at coordinate 20,488,429 of NC_136542.1, forward strand.
TACAGAGCCACAACAAGGCAGAACATCTACACCGGATGTGATCTGTCGGACTGGAATCTTCCACATCCGGGTCACCTCCACAGCTCACAGATGTCCCCACTGACTACAACCCTACATTCATGCATAGAGATGCAAATCGAATCAAATGTAATTTTTCAAAGTCTCAAAAGTGAAATTGAAGACTGCAGGCCACTTAGTTCTTTGTTGTAAATGATTTATTTACAAGTCCACAGTTATAATCAGAACATATGAGTTGTGTGTGTGTGTGTTCAGTGCTTTGTGGTGAGGCAGAGCCACCGTTGTGGTACTTCATAGGTGCTCCTGTCCTCTGTGTCGTCGTAGGGAATGTGCCACGAGTCCGCTGATGTCTGGACAATGGTGTCATAGCTGGTAATACTCTAAACACACAAACAGTTAATTGGTATGCTTCTTTAATTCGTTCCCAATCATCAACTCCCTCTCCATTTGTACCCCTCCTGCTGCTGCTCCTGCTGCTCCTCCTCCTCCTCCTCCTCCCTCCTCACCTGAAATCGGACTCTCCTGCCTGCTGCAACGTATCCGTCCACTACCAGCTGGTGGCCTCTCTGCCATTTGAAGAAGAGCCGTCGGGTGGCTCCGTCTGGCAGGCAGGCCTTGTGGTCCCTCATCAGGTCCCTGCTCACGAACCGACAGTGGTTCCCGGAATGCAGCGTGGCGTACAGCAAGAAGGGGTCGTCCTCCGAGCTGACCAGACGCAGAGACCACAAGGTGTGAGGTTAACTTGTTACAAATAAAAATATCTCAAGAGCAGAAAGGTTGTAAATAAAAAGAGGTATAGCCAAATAACAATGTGCCGAATGATAACATGTGTATTCATATTCCCTGCAGTGGTTTATTCTTTATTAAATCTTATTAAATCAGCCTCCCACATGCTGCTCCTTAAACATTCTCAGTAAATAGCCTGTGTTGCCCCTGCTGTGTAAATATGTTTTTTTTCTTTTTCTATTTAAGCATATTCCATGTTGTTCTTTTTTTCTTTGTGATCATGTGCTCACATGTTTTCAGTGAAGAAGCAGTGAGCCTTCTGCTGGATAAGCTTCATGTTGTTTCTCTCCCAGGACCTGGAGGGCCGCAGCATGTGTTTCCTCCCCAACACCAGAACAGTCAGGCCCTGACCCTCCAGCTCTGACACCACCGCCAACAACTGAAACACACACGCACACACCTTAACACTTTTATCTATGTTAACGTAAAAAAAACGAACAAGAATATTTAATGGCAAACACGTCTGTCTTTGTCTTGCAGCCACAGAACGTCTGAGAAAGATGTGACGTATTTGAACTCAGAGCGAAAAGTACCGATAGTTAACACGTAACACACATCCTGGTAGACAGACAGATGTGGGCAAGCAGGCTAAGTGTTGTTAAAATCAGGTATTGGCCAGTTATAAAGGCACCTCACACACACACACACACACACACACACACACACACACACACACACACACACACACACACACACACACACACACACACACACACACACACACACACACACACACACACACACACACACACACACACACACACACACACACACACACACAGCAGGGTTAGTCATAGTGCAACCAGCAGAAAACTCCCCGGGTTGGACAGACACATGTGTAGGAACAAATCACTCAAATCGAGACTGTAAAACTGTGTGTGTGCATGCAGACAGGATTCTGAAAAAAAGCGCTGTTAGTCCGGTAGACCCTGTACAATATTTCTCTGTTTCTTATCTCCTTGCTGCCTCACATTTCGCATGCATGTGCGTCTGCGCGTTTTTTCTCACCGTCTCTGACTGCCTGCTTTTGTCCTTGTTGATATTTGCCACATTCAGCCCATCTACGACCACATCAAACGCTGGCTTCCTCTCCACAAACGCCTTGAACCTCTCCAACTCCTGAACAGACACAGAAGTAGACAGAGAGAGTGATACTGAGGAAAACAATGAGTCAGTGGAGGAGTAGAGAAGAAACGGATACAAAAACTAAACAGGCAAGTTACACCTGAATATTGTACAAAAACACTTTACACTGCATGACATTACTGCTTTTTTTGCTATTTAACCACCACAGAGAACATGCGAAATGTGCACGAGTTGCAGTGTACTATAGGTTTTCACTATCAGTACTAACAAGAACAAGATCACAGCCGCGCTAGCGGCATGTTCACAATGACAATATGATGATATTTAGAAGGTAATATGTTGACAGACTGAACTCACACGCCAAACTAAGCGTGCTAGCATGTGCTCATTAGCAGCAAGCACAAAGTGCAGTTTTGCAGGTTGTTTGGTCATAATCCAAAGTATTGGCTACATTAAGCTTTTGAATCCATGGCGCCCGCTAGTCAGGGGATCACCAAAGGTATTACAATTCTTCTTCTAGGGTTCACGTATGTCCGTCTGAATTCTTGGTCCAATCCATCCACGTGGAAGTGGAGATATTTACTGAATGAGTAATTCATTTGACCGGCTGGTAGCCAAGGGGAAAAGTCAGGGGATCGCTCAAGTCCTCCTCTGCGGGACCACGAATGACCTGGCAATCCATCCAATAGTTAGTCTAAAACAATACATTTGGGTTTCATTGGCTCATTGTTAGCAAAGGTAAATGCCTAAAAGCTGACAGTTTGACTGACTAATTACCTGGATGTCTGACTGAATACATACAGTACTGACAAGGTACAGACATATTCTGCAGAATTCTCCAACAGCAACATCAGGAGCTTGTTCCTCAGGGAGCGTATCTGAACCCCACCTGATGGTTGGCTGGTTTTCTCACTGACTGATCACAGGCCTGCCGGTAATACATCTACCTAGCCTTCCTTTCTCTGTTGTAAGTTGATGTTTAATAGCTTATAAAATGTCGCCTTCACACTGAGGACCTGGGACTTTTCTCCCTGTTGGACAAAACTAATTTTCAACTAAACTCAGACTAATGTGACAAAAGGTGAAGTGGGCTACTGTCAGTGCACTCTCAACTGTATTTATTGTATGTAAAACATTTGGTCACACTTTATGTACTTATTAGCAGCTAATAGTCAACAATTTGATACGTTGGTGTCATCTGTTGAATATGAACACCACAGGTTTTCTGCAGTGCGGGGAAGGAGGAAGGCTTCGTCCGTTTAACAGCTTTGTACCATAATAGGCAAGCAGTGCTGAAGCTTAGAATAGGCCTCCAGCACACGAACGTTGTTAGTAGTACTTTCACTTTTAGATAGCGGCAGTATGGAAATAGGTTTGCAGTGAATTCCCCTGGACTTGAAACTTGACTGCGTGCCATCAGCGCGACCATCAAAATGTAAAAAAGCCTGTAATATTCCTCCTCCGTGCTCCAGATAAAAACGCCTGCCGAGCCCCGTTGATGCTGCAGTATTATTGCTTTAATTCACTAAACCCACACAGACGTACAGTAATTCATTCTACAATAATGTGCAGTTTCACATTGGAGGCTAGTTTTGGTTGAGAAGGGAGAGATATGTGTTTTGGGTGGGAGGCTGAAAGAAAAAGACGGATGGATGATGGACAACTGGAAGTGTGGAGAGGAAGAGAGTGAAGGGTGCAGAAACCTTTAAAAAAGAAAGAAGGAAAGATTAAGAGCAGCAGGAGGAGGAAGAGAAAGAAGGAGAGAAAGTCCAGTCTAATTATCCAGGGACTTTCCAGAGCCGATATGTGAAACCAGTTCATTGTGCTGCTGCGGATGATATGACTGCTTGCTCACGCACGCGCACACACACAGCATAAAGTGCCACTCAAACACCATTATTACAAAAAGCACAATAGTATTCTGTATATAGTACATATCCACTGATGTACAAAATCTGAATTCCAAAAAATAACTCATAACTGACTGCAAGATACCAGCTACTTTAATATTTTCATTTGTGATAACATCTACTTATACTACGCATAAAATTCACATTATATAGTTGAGAATCCATATTGTAGTAAATGTATTCCACAAATAATGTTCAAAATAAATGTGACTAAAACTATACATGCCGACCTAATTTGGTGACATGGTCAGCACCACGCTTCTGTTAGCCTCATGTGCTACTTCTGATTCTACACTGTAGTCCCTACTACTGTAGCATTACAGATGTGCATGGTAATATATGATCACATATCCGGGTTTTTTAAAGTGTACTTGGACCAGTATTTTTATCTAATTGCAAACAACAGAAGGACCCCAAATTATTTTGGATAAATGAAGGCTTGCAGCAGCAGCAGTAATACCAGATAACAATATGTACTTGAATGTCATTTTATGGTTGCAGTTATTATTTGCTTTGGTGTTGAAATAAAACATGTGCATTGTGGTGAACTGATATTGGTTGAAAGAAGCAGAAGAGGACTGTGTTGTGCATTGCATGTCTTCAGACTCATTAACAAAGACTCTGACACTTACATCCCCAGGACAATGCCTTCTTAAACAGCCTTGCACTCTTTCCCCTATTAATATACACTTTAATACTATACTTGTTTTAATATACTCTTATTTGTTTGTTTACCATATATTTATATTTTATTGCAAATTTAATTATGTTTCTATTTGTAAATCATGTCTTGTATTTTGCACTGTGTTGATTCCTTGTATGTGCGACATACTTTGGCAGTTAAACGGTTCTGATTCTGAAAATGTAAAAATGGACCAAACACAATCGGCTTTATGAAGGTGGTAAACTATGGCTGCTCTGTTAGTTGGCATTAAATTGCATGGGGGTTTCTATTTCTCTGGGCACTCGCTGCGGTGTCAAAATGCACGACTTGATCTCAGCGTCTCATATGTCTGTGCTTAAAACGACATCACGCCTTCCTGCTGGCTGTGACGACTTTAATCAGCACATGCAGACGAACACAGCTCCCCTTTCCGTCTCCGTCCCTCCCGGCACGCTTCACTGGGGTCTGAAGCGCCCTGTCTGCCCTTAAAAAAAGGAATTGCCTTAAACTGGGAATTAATAACGTTGAGTTAAGCGTCTGTCTGCCTTCCTTGTTCCTTCTCATCAGCGGGAAGTAGATGTGATCCAGATTCACATGGTGCTCACATGCTGGAAATCCCCTCAATTTAACTAACTGTTGCACCAACAAACTCTCCCTGACTGCTGAAAAACACAAAGGAAAACATTTAAACGTGCCCTCTGTATATAAATTAAACATGATGTATTATACAACTATATCTTACTGATGTTGACAAGCTTCTTATTGGAACTATTTCAAGTGAATAACCTTGTTTTTAAGTTTATTTTCATTGGCATTATAAAAAATACAGCTAGCACATTCCAATCCAATGAAAAGCTTTTGCCCTGGCTCTCTCTCCACGCAGACAGTGGATTTATCTATCCCAGACACTAGCCTTATCCCGAACAAAAGAACAGATTATAAAGGACAGAAAACCTCAGACTTTGAGGACGGCAGAGACGCCTCGGCGGTATCGTCCTCCGTGTCATGGACTAATTACTAAGTATCAAAGTCATGCAGTAGCACTCCAGAGAAAATGAGTCTTTGAACCAAATGGAGAGACATCTGACGCAACACTTGACTTCCTTGACAACAACTCCTCAAAAGGAGATCTGATCAGAAGCTGTTTAGCTCTCGTTCATCTGGATAGTGAAAGTAGATGAGTTCACTCAGGTTTAACTAGCCTCACCAGCCTGGTGCTGCATGTGTACCAATGACGCCATCTAGCAGAAGATAGAGAGAAGGAGATGGAGGGCTAATGTACCATGCTATTGACAGATAATAGATACTTCATTTTTGGTTTTTCCCATATTTTGGGACAAGGTGGAATTTTTACTTAGGATGAGCTCATCTTAAAGAAAGAAGAAAAAAAATCATACCATTTCAAACTGAACAGCTTAAAAGTTCACAAACTTTTAACACCAACACGATACTGTATTATTCATTGTGTCCTGTATTAATCTAAAGGTTAATGTAAAGGTAGATTACATTGATGGACAAACTGCAAGTTCAATTCAATTCATAATATCATCAAATATATCATAAATGATCTGTTAAAACCAATGCATATTTCATAACGGCAAAGAATACAATTCAATTAAAAATAAAACTACATTCTATGTCTTTCATTCCTAGTAGAGATGCATTTAAGCTATTTAAATGCTCTTTATGACCTCATTTTTAAATTATTAGAGACCTATTCAGTTATTAGGGACATGTGGAAACCTTGCTAAGCGTGTGTGTGTGTGTGTGTGTGTGTACCTCCGGTGTAGTTTTGTTAAAAACATCTCGTCCCTGAATGATGTCAGTCATCACTCTGTCTTTCAGCTGTTGGTACTCCTCAGCAGTCAGCTGGATGGACTCTAACCCCGACCCACAACACCGACACATACCCCTAAACACACACACACACACATTCATAAATGACATATACAGGACACACTATTCTGCCCCTGCACAAATATGGAGGAAAACACCTTCCACAGAGATTCATGTTTAGATAGGGAAGTGATGAACTTACTTTGGGGTGGCGCCGGTCCAACTTCCTGTCCATCTCTGTCCCGTGAGACTGAAGACAGAGAGGAAGAAACAGACAGAGAAAAAAGAAATGAGAGCGAGGAGTGTTGGGTTGTTGATGTAGATAAAAATGGATGAGATCGTGTTATACAGACAAGAGAAAATGACTAAATGCTATCTATCTATCTATCTATCTATCTATCTATCTATCTATCTATCTATCTATCTATCTATCTATCTATCTATCTATCTATCTATCTATCTATCTATCTATCTATCGAAGGGAGGAAAAAACACCTAACATGTATTCTGAAGCCATACCTGAATAAAACTCACCGGGGCAAAGTTCAGCAACAATGTTCACTCAAAATGAGTTTATTGACAACGTTTTAAAAGCGGCACTTTTTAAGACTGATGAAATAATAATGTTATGTTTTTATACTTCTAAAATGACATCATTTTGAAAGAGTTTGCCACAGAATTTAGGTAGATCATATCAAGTGGTTTCCCACCGAACCCTCAGTGTCTGCATCGCTCTCTTGTACCTCTCAAACCAGGTCTTGATGCTGCCGGCGAGGCTGTGTTGGGGGTAGATCTGGTTGTTCCTCATGTAGAGCATAATCCCCAGCAGCCTCTCCTGGTGCTCAGGCTGAGACATGGCTTCAGCCTCCTCCCCCCTTTCCTCCCCAGTCTTCCTCACTCCCTTAAACAGAGCGTCCCAGGTCTCCTGGTGCGGGCTCAGTCCATTCTCAATCAACTCACCATAAAGAGCCCAGGCAGTGGTCGTGTCACCGTTTAACATCGCCGCTGCGATGATATCGCCGTAGTTGCGTTGTGACGGGGTAAAGACCTGTAGGAACAACAGTAAAACCAGGTGACGATAGAGAAGGGGTGCCATGTCCTCCAGCTCCGATATGAGATCTTTAAAAGTAAAAATCAGAACACTGTTTACCTTCTTCACCTCACGCAGGATGCCGACAGCCTCCCTCCACTTCTTCGTCCGGCTGAAGGACTTGATAAAGAGGCTGGAGGCCCCCGTGTCCAGAGAAGGGAAACTTCCCTGCATGATGTCGTAGACATCAAACACCTCGGCGTCGTAGCCGCCGCTCACACACAGCGTCAGGTACCGTAGCAGCAGCTCATAAGACAGCGTTCCTGTTTCCATGGCTACAAACGTCAGTAGGGACCTGTGGCAGAACGGTGCAGACATTGATGAGCCCTGCTTGTGTTTTCCTCCATGTGGTTATTTTAATTTAATTTAAAATGACAGTGCTCAAACTGTAAAACCAACAATTGGACCTGAAAAAAAATTCACAACCACAGACACACTCGTCCTGCTCACTTGGCGATATCCAGCTGTGCCTCGGAGGTGAACAGCGCGCACATCATCTGGATGTCAAAGCGTTGAGGATTTCCCAGAGACTCCTTCAGCGTCCTCCACTCAGCAGCAGAGAGTGGCCGGTCGGGAGGCTGCACCTTCGCTGTGAAACATTCATGCTTCAGATGAAGGAAACTGAAACAATGATCCCCAAACACTTTCATAGATTATTTTAGTCTTTATAAGGCAGTAGAAAAACATATTCAAACTAAAGTTATAGTTAAAAAGATGGATTTAATTGTGAGTGTATACAGATATAGATAGTTCCAGTGTGTCCTACCTGCTCCTCTACTTGTCCTCCCTTCAGGCTTCCCACCAACCTGCTCCTCACCCTGCGAGACCTGAGATGTTTTCCTCTTCAGCATCTCTGTCGTCCTCTTTGCCGTCCCAGCAGCAAACACAGATTTGGGGGGAGAAGGCCTCTGCCAAAGAGGGGAGCTCTTCCCTCTTCCTCCCTTCGCAGCACCATCCCACAATTCCTCTTCCCTACGTCTGTTGGTGCTATTTTTTACTCCCCCCTGTCCATCACTGTGTCCACTGTTCCCTCTGTCTGTCTGTCTGCCTCCTGGGTTTGGGTTAGTGTCTCTGGTGCACAGAAAGCGGGCTGAGAGGGGCAGCTGTGATGACTTAGAAGTATTTAGTGTGTAGAAAGCCGAACTTCCCTGGTAGAAGAACGGCTTGAAGGGTTTCAGGCATATTCTGACTTTTAATATCCAGGTGGAGCCCATGTTAGCCTACACTTTACTTATAAATCAGCTATACTCCTCATTTACATACCCTATACAAACTGTAGAAATATGTATTTTCTAAACCAACGAACTAAATACAAATCACATGCTGTTAAGTGAATCAATAACCTGGAAATGAGACTAGCCTGCTAATAACCTTGTTGTTTCCCAACGCCAATAGTTACTTGAAGATAAATATCCCTCTCTCGTTGGTTTAATAAGTAATTATAACTCTTTAAATGTGACTCACACTTCCTTTCGATATCCAAATCAAATACAGCTTCTTTCTTTCTACAACTTCATGGATAAACACAACTGAGGGAGCTGTAGGCATGACTCGAGTCGCACAACCTGACGTCATCAAGGCTTGACAGCTCCGTTTGTGAACTGTCAAGTTTGTAAAGAATACCAGTAAAAGACCGGAATACGCAATTTGGGTTGAAATTGATGACGCAAATTGTATCACTTGAAATAAAAAAATATATATCTTAAGGAAATTTTGCAAAAATATCTATTCTAATTAATTTCGAATCTTGCTTGTGTGTCATCCCTTCGATTTTATTTGGTTTAAAATAAAATTGAGGCTTATTTTTATGATTGCATAGCTGACTTCGTTATTACTATTTGTATTTGAATTGATAGAAACTGTTTTGAAGTGCATAAACGTTAATGCCTCAGCTTTTGTGCGGTTTGCGTTTCCCAAATGTATTAACATTATGCTTTTATTTTGAAATAGTAAATCCAAACCGGAAACCACATACATGTTCAGTCAGCAACTTGACATTGTCCCATATTTTGGTGGCCTGGATACTTTATACAAGTCTTCTTTGCACTGTTTTAACTTTAGGGATGGAAAGGTTGTACTGCCGAAATATTTGATTCACTTGGGAGACGGTAACATTATGGCTAAAGACCAAGAGACTCAATGGGTGGATATTTTGAAAAGGAGGTTAGCAAACACGAAAAAAGGTGAGACAGAATGTAAAGTAACGTTTCATAACTCCTTTGGATCGATAGCTAAAGTCGTTGGTTAGCTAAGCCAACACTAACTTCTCTCTCTCCGTGTCCATGTTGCTGCTCAGACGACAGAAGCGACGAGGAGAAGAAAGCAGAAGAAACGGAGCTGTTCACCAAATACTACACAGAGTGGAAGGGAGGAGGCGACAAAGACAAGTCCTACACGAACATCCCACGATTCTACTACAGGGTATATATATATACTATATACTTTTGCATAACATATGAAAACCCAATCATTCGTGTCAGGTTTGATTGTGTTATGGTACAAGACGGGTGACTAAACTCTGTGCCATCACTAACTCCATCTGTCAAATAATTATCTTTTTCCATTTGAAGAAAAAAATAATAAAACTACAAGATTAATTTGGACAAGCTATTTTATTGCAGGGCACTCTAGATTGTATTAATGATATATGTGACCAGAACATAGGTGATGATGATGATGATGATGATGTTGTGCAGCTACCAGCAGAGGATGAAGTATTACTACAGAAACTGAGAGAGGAATCCAGAGCCGTCTTCCTCCAGAGGAAGAGCAGAGAACTGCTGGATAATGAGGAACTACAGGTCAAATACACACACACACACACGCGCAGTTAAAATGACTTGTGTACAGTGTAGGCCCTTCTGCTTTGTTGTCCTTTTATCTTCCTGTTTGTCTTGTCTGTAGAATCTGTGGTTTCTGCTCGACAAGCACCAGGTGCCTCCAGTGAGTGGAGAGGAGGCCATGATCAGCTATGAAGCCTACCTGCAGGTGGGGGAGAAGGCCGGGCCCAAGTGCCAGTAAGTAACAGGAAGTAGAGGTTTAATGGCTCACTGCACGGTTTGGGTAAAACCCTGTTGTGCCAATCTTGTTTTATGTCTTCTTATATTGATCCTAGATCAAAGGTTGATTTTGGAAAATCCCCCTGTCACCATTACTTTATATCTGTCTGGTGTCAATGTGTTGACAGGGTTGGATGACTTTATATTCAGCAAAAACATAAAATCCTAATTGCATTGAAAATGCAACCACCACTGCTACAAGTTGCATCTGGCCACTGTGACAAAAAAAATGAACTTTTGAACCAGGAAGTGGACACGGGTGGTTAATATGTCAATGTGGGTCCACTGTGGGGAGAAATCTGTCTTTGAGGTTGAAGCAGAGAACAACTGAATCTTGGAAAGGTCTGGAAAAGTCAAATCCAGCTAAGATAGCTCTGTATCTAGGGGAAGACACATGTTCACAGCAGATCTAACAGCGTCATGGTATTAACAGTAACAATTCCTCGCCTCTTCTCTCCTCTTTCCTTCAGAAAATTCTTCACTGCCAGAGTGTACTCCAAGCTGCTCCATAGCGACCCTTACGGCAGGATCTCCATCATGCAGTTCTTTAACTACGTCATGAGGAAAGGTCTGGACCGCCATGTTCTCGTCTACTTTGTCACTTTTTACATGTTTATCAGTGAGCAAAGATAAATAAGTAGAATATATCTTGAGATGGTAGAACAACAAACAAAAAGACTAGTAACTCCCAGCCCAGTTTCCTTACCTGGATTGATCTAAACTGGTGAATATCTTGTCACTGAATGTTGCTCATTTCTATTCTCTCTGTACATCCAGTCTGGCTGCATCAGACCCGGATAGGTCTGAGTCTGTATGACGTCGCAGGACAGGGCCACCTCAGAGAGTCGGTGAGCATTTCCATCACTAACCACACATTTTAAGAAAAGGTGTTTCCTCTTTAAAGCAATGAGCAGCCAGTAGGAGATGAATGGCTTCCTTTAGTAGTGAAATGAAAAGGCCGTTGTTCTGGGTAGGATCTGGAGAACTACATCCTGGAGCTGATCCCCACTCTGCCTCAGCTGGACGGACTGGAGAAGTCCTTCTACTCTTTCTACGTCTGCACCGCTGTTCGAAAGTTCTTCTTCTTCCTCGACCCCCTCCGAACAGGTGAGCCTGAACCCCACACATGGTGAACATGTAGCACTGAATGTTGGGCTTTAGAGAGGCTGAGTTTACAAAGTCTTTGTAGTGAGGAGGTTTGTGTCTCTGTTTTGTCTTCTTCAGGAAAGATTAAAATCCAGGATATATTGGCCTGCAGTTTTCTGGACGACTTATTGGAGGTAGAATTTGTTTTGCTCTATCACTGATAAGATGTTATTCATTTATTCTGTTTCTACAATAAAAGCGGGCAGTTAAAGGATGAAAAACATGTTTTTTTAAAGGGACAATTACAGGACATTTTGTAGCTGTATGTTATGGATAAATGTTATTTCTTCTTATATGAAACCGTCCAACATTACAAAGGCAGATTCATTGTAAAGCAATTCTCCCACAACTGTAGAGGCCGGCTTGTGTAATGTTTGGCTTCTTTTCTCTCACACTGTCTTCTCCTCTGGGCTCTTAGCTGAGAGACGAGGAGCTTTCTAAAGAGAGTCAGGAGTCTAACTGGTTCTCGGCCCCCTCCGCTCTCCGAGTCTACGGTGAGAAAACGTCTCTGCGTGAATGTCAGGTTTCCAGCCTCCAATCGAACGTTTGCTGGATGTTTTGTATCTTTGTGTCTCCACAGGCCAGTACCTCAACCTGGACAAGGACCACAACGGCATGTTGAGCAAAGAGGAGCTTTCTCGCTATGGCACGGCGACGCTCACCTCGGTCTTCCTGGACAGAGTGTTTCAGGAGTGTCTCACCTACGACGGAGAAATGGTACAATCAAACACAGTACCTAGGCCATACGGCTCCAATGCCCCCCCGTCAGTCATTCTCCAGCTTTCTGCAACTGTTGCGTTGCCCAGTGGTGTTTTAATGATGGCAGTCCAAAATCTCCCATGGGTAATAATTGTGTTTTTCTCCTCCTGTCTCAGGACTATAAGACCTATCTAGACTTTGTATTGGCGTTGGAAAACAGGAAGGAGCCTGCGGCGTTGCAGTATATTTTTAAACTTCTGGACATGGACAATCAGGGATACCTCAACGTCTTCTCCCTCAACTATTTCTTCAGGGTAAATTATCATCCGAGCTCCGGACTCTTTTTAAGGCTTGGACCTAGCTTGTAGCTTGTGTCAGTGTGTAATGATACTGTTGTGTGCTTTCAGGCCATTCAGGAGCAGATGAAACTCCACGGTCAGGAGCCTGTCACCTTCCAGGATGTTAAGGTAGATTCTAGACACACACACACACTTTGTTTTGGGGGTAAAAAAGAAAGAAAGATGAACATTTTGATCCCTGCCTCGTCCTCAGGATGAGATCTTTGACATGGTGAAGCCCAAAGACCCGTACAAGATCACTCTTCAGGACTTGGTGAACAGTTGCCAGGGCGATACCGTCACCAGCATCCTGATCGACCTCAACGGCTTCTGGACCTACGAGAACAGAGAGGTGCTGGTGGCCAACGACAGCGACGGCAGCAACACGGCTGACCTCGACGACAGCTGAAGATGATTTTGGGGGCTGAAGTGTGGTAGAGGCACCCCTGTTACCTAAAGGACACCTGAACTCTTACTGCTGACTCAGGACCCCCTGGGTACGTTTTAGCTAGATATGGACATTGTGAAAACCTTGAGGAAATGGAGGAAAGCAGCAGACATTCTGCTTTGCAAATATTCTGTATTTTCCTGTAAAGAAGACCATGTTTTTTCATTTACCTCTTTAAAATAAATGTTTCCTTTTGTGACGATGCCTAAATGTTTTCATTTACACCCACTGAGATCAAAAGCTGCTGTTTTTAGATTTCATGCTGTAGAGCTGAGCCATGAGAGGGAGCTTCATAAAGTCATTTAAGACTGTAAATGAACATTATTTATTAGATAAGATGGTTGGGATGTCATAAAACCCTTCACGATTTGAATGCCTAGTATATGATTAAGCTTCTAGGAATGACCAGCTGGTTAATTCCTTCATAACACAAGTCCTTCATTATGTATAATGATAAAAAACAAAGCTCCACCGAATGTTTAAATGTTTTATTAAAACAAATAAAATATAAATATGTATATACATATTCATTAAAGGTTTGTTAAAATAACTTTTGCATATATGTTGGCCCTTTTTACACAAAGCATGAATAATATCCTTCATTGACGAGTGAAAGACATTCACACACAAAATGTTTTTAACAAACGTATCAAGTTAAACGCTCTTGTTGAGCTGGTCATTTTGCAAAGCAGTACGCTAAACACTGACATCTGAGGCCATGTCAGTGGATATAAATAATCAATAAGAAGCTTATGATAGCTCCGTCTCAGCAGCTAAACACTCGTATGAAGGCTTCCAGAAGGACACTTTAAGAATGAACACACAACACACGTACAAATGAAGGTAGATCAATGTATTCGTTCACTTTCCATGACAGTTTTAAGCATTACCACAGAAACACTTCCTATATATAAAGCTTACCAGGAGGGCCCCAAAAGAAAACTGTAAATGTTTAATAAAACGCCACATTTTAGCCGTCAGATCTCCTGCTCTGGAGGGGACCAGGATATTACCAATTAATATACCAAACCAAGCATCACACCTATGAATTGAGCTCTTGGATTAACAGGCCTCCTAGTTAACAGCTCAGCATTTTACATGAGTCCTGTTCTAAGAGCAGGAAGGCACAGTGCTCGTGACTATCAGAAGGCCGAAGCGGCAATGTCATCATTCCCTGCTTATCTTTATAGCGTGGCAGTCAAAAACGAGCCATCCCTCTTCCACTTTAACGATGCACATGATGAGTGTAGACAACCATGTCAGAGACAAGAAGCACAGAAAGAGACCGAGGGGACAAATCAGGACCCGCCTTTACAAAACTGGCTGAACTTGCAAAATGTCTGACGTTGCTTACATACAGTAGCAGGATCAACAATCACACAGCAGGTGTAACGTGTGTCTGTTCATGTTGCTGCTGACACCAGAGGTGAGGCTCATTCTTTTTCTGTTGAGTTCAGATCCGTTTATAAACCGATGAACAAATCGATTGGTGACTATTTCCTCCATAGGATTCAAATCCAGCATGTTTTCCACTCCCACTCTCAACTGCTGTCAATTCAGAGTGAGCTGAGCCCCGTGTGGTCAGCAAATAGAAACGTCTCAATCTTGCATACAATTTCACACCATACACATTCACACATAAGGCTAGTGCAGTCACTTCCACAGCCCTTTCTTTTTTCCCTGCACTGTGTACTAAGAAGTTCTGTTTATAAAATAAAAACATAGAAAATATTACAGCCCTATTAATCTATACTGCTACGGAAATTAAGGTTTTGTGTTTCGGTTTAATGTTGGTGGTTTGACTCTTGAGAGTCAGTTTTCAGGAGGGGAGGGGAGAGGGGACTCTGTTGGTGTCTGCGGGGTTGAGAGGAGGTTCAGGTTCCAGATCAAAGCTGATGTTTACAAAGGAGGCTCCGGAAGCTTCCGGCTGCTCCACGGTAGCAGGATGAGGATCCTCCTGCTCGCCTCTTCGCTGCTCCGCGAACCGACGCTCCGCCGTCTCGGACAGACGGTTGTCCTCGTCTTCCTCCTCCTCCTGCGGGGGGGGGGGGGGGGCGGACACACCAGTGTAAGTTGCATTTCATACTAATATAAATTATGTTTGTTTTCTTGCTCCTGCCTCTCTGTAAGTAGCTTTTAAAATGATCTGACTTTATTCACATTTGCATAAGAAATTGACATGTGGAACCCAAGGATGTGCATGTGAGCATGTCCTACCTCTTTCTTTATACGGTAGTACTCATCAATAGCATATTGGTATTTAGGAGAGGTGATGCCGAACAGAGAGGCCAGTCTCTCGCCCATGTAGTCACACACTACAAGAAAAAAAGCACAGATAAACAACATGACGATATCAAAAACAGCAGAGTACAATTCAAGTGTGAAACACGCTGTGAAACACATCCAATACTGCTAATATTCCAGTATTTCCGCAGAGCATTTATAACAAGTATTGACTTCTCTGACTGTGAGATCACTTGATATTTCAGAACGTAGTAGGATGCGATTGGTCCTTGCTAGCGTGAATGCCTGCTGAGACAGTAGACTCCTTTACCTGAGATAGTGGAGGTGCCCATTCTCCACATGTGGAACCAGAAGTACGGACCCCAGGTCAGTTTGGACTAGAATACACATGATGAGAACATGACAATTAGACCACACGTCTGCTGGTCAATCACAGAAAGCACAAATCTGAACCTACCGCGTCAACAGTGACGAGTTCTCTCTTCAAGGGCTCCTCCTCTTCCTCTTCATCGGTGCTGTACTCCTCCATGGTCTCCCCGCTGGCGAAGAAGATGGTCCTGCGGGGGACCTTCACCTGCCTCCCGGCAGAGTCTCCCATCTCCACCCGCTCCAAGTCTGTCGGCCCTGCTGGATTCTGTCAAAACAGATAATACCACCATTAATATTAGTAATATGCAGTATATTATTATTAGCCTATGTAAATGGTGCCGATAAGCCAGGTACAAACGTGCTAAAAGATATTCTTGTTTGATGTGCCCTCCCACAGTCTGGCAGAATAAACTCATAAAACATCAAACATAAAAAAATGTAACTGCGAAGCAAAGTTATTTAACTAACGTCATATGTAACTTATGGTTAGTCAAGTTATTTACACTGTAACTACACTACACTGTGTAACTACAGTGTGGTAAGTAACGTCCCAAATGTTCACGTAAATGTTCGTAAATTAGCTGTTAGCTAAGTTAGCTACTTTGTGTTTGTTGACGGTTAGCTTCTTAGCTAAGGAAGTAATTCGCTATTAATCTAAAAGGTATTTGTTTTTTTCATTCACAAACACGGAATGTGGTCAAAGTAGTGTCGCACAGACTAACCTTATCCGTGTCCATAGTTTGCCCCAGTGAAACATTGACATTAGTTAAATACAAAGACAAATCTGCCATCTCAGTCACTTCTTCCACCTCACCACGATCCGGTTGCCAGGGTTCCGCTAGCACCACTTCCTTTATAATTTCTTCAGAATAAAAGCTTTTTGTTCAAAACCCGGTTTGTTTGATGGCATAAATTCAGCCCTGCTGTACACTCTTATATTATCTTGTACACGTTTATGTTTGGTAGTAACTGTTCTGCACACTTTTAAAAAAGAGAGACGTACATTTTACATGCTCTTCTTAAATAAATGTATTTATTGATTTTATCCTCAATAAACCAAGAAAGGAGAAATAAACTGTTGAACCATTGTTGATAGATATTTACACATATAAGTCATATAAGTCAACACAATTAGTGTGCATCTTGAGAAAAAAATGAAACAAACTAATAAATAAATTATAAATAAGTTAGACATTAGGTGGAATGAAGACAAATGTAGAAAACTAAATCAACAATAATTAATAACAAGATTACTACCAACATTATAAACGGTGTCAGAAGGAAACACAACTCAAGTGCTGTACTGGTACTTTCTTTGAGTATTTTCATTTTATGTTACCTCTACTCAAAATTGTATTCCACTAAATGTATCTACAGTGTCTAGTTACTCTGCAGGTTAAGATTTTAAAAACCTATAATGAGCATATCGAATTGGATGCACTTTCATAAAGTAAATTAAACCAACCAACAGTATGTACTTTCCTTGTACTTTCCTTCAAGTACAATGTTGGATGCAGGACTTTTACCTGTAATTGAGTATTTTCAGAGGGCTAATTGAGCTTAAGTAAAGAATACTTCCTTGAATGTTTATTATACATATTCTATAATAGAGTGTACATCAGACAGATACACTGTTATAAAATATGATTCATGAATACTAAAACAAATGGACATTTTGACTAATCACAGTAGGAAAAGTACAGTTGTGACAACTTTTTTATTAGTATTATTTACACCTGTTTGCCTGTGGTGACATGTCAAACTGTCTCCTGTGAAAGAGACCTAGAGTCACTTGGTAGTCAGAGCTTTATTTCGAAAGATTAGAGCGGAAGCAGTATTTCTCCTATACGGTAGCTTGACAGTCGTACCAGCGAGAGGGATCCTCGCCTGTGGTGTTTTGGTCCAGTCGAGCCCACTCACAAAAATGACAGCGCGGAAGTCTGGCTCACGACTGGAGACCGAGATAGAGCGGTGCCGCTCTGAGAGTCAATGGGACAAGATACCGGAGTTAGTACGACAGCTCTCAGCCAAACTAATAGCAAACGGTAGGAAACGTGCGGCTTTCCCTGTTCTTCGTTCATTCAGTCTGTCAGGCCTTCCCTCTGCTCGGAGTCCTCGGTACTTCCTGATAGCAGCAGCCGATGCTGGGAGTTTTCTAGCACTGTGCTCTTGGTAGAGCCAGTTAGCTAGGAAAGGTCAAGAGAAAGACTTACTGGGGTTTTGCCATCTTTGGGCAGTGTGGTGTGTAACGTCACACACTGAGATACTTTGATTTTAAGATAAGGAGAACTTAGCTTGTGGTCTGACAGCCCCCCCCCAACCTTCACTGTACTCTCCGTCAAGCGGAACTCCGTTCACACATCTGTCTTTAGGTTAATGTTGTCCTTGCTTAACTTGTATGACACTAACGTTACTAATAGTTGACTAACACCTTCACAGCAACATAACAGAATTGTTTCACCCTTTGTTACTAACATGTCACGATTGTGATGATGCCTAATTTACCAGAATAATCCCGTTATTAGTTATAAGCTTCTACATTTAATCCATATAGAGCACACGTTTGCCAAAACTGTCTAAATTGGCAGATTATCAATTATGTTTTTCGCAATTAGCGTCACTTAAATTAGCCGTGTGGCTAAGATGCGTGATTGCTACATGCTAACGCTAGCTGTCAAACTCCCTGCTGATGGTGAACTACTGACAGTACAGTAGTGGGTCGATGACGACAGAGGAACATCTCAGTTTTACACATTAAAGAATGCTGCCCGGCCCCAGACAGTGGCTGCTTCATCACTGTAGTCTAGATCAGTGTTTTGTATTAATTAAATCCCATTTGTTTAAGTGCAAAATCCCTGTGACATGAACGCATCACGATGTATCATCATCTACATCGTGATGCGTTCATGTCACAGGGATTTTTATATTTACCTCTTTCCCCCTTTTGATGAGGAAATTATCTGGCTTGCATGAAAACCGATTTAAAAGAAGGACATGTAAACAGCATTATATCCCATCTTTCCATGCAATTTAAATTCACCTATTATCATGACTATAGCATTAAATGTCACTCATGGTCATTGCTCTGATCCAATATAACTTCTAAATTGGCAAATAACTACATCCTGTACTTGTTCTTTTGCTGCAAATGTCTGTGCTGCTCTATCTTGCCACAACTGCAAATAACCAAGGCAGACTGCTTGTGATGGTTTGTGCATTTAATTGCCATCAAGACTTCTAGTGTGATTGATATCTCCTATTCTTTTAAAATCTTCGTGTTAAAGAGTAACTTCACAACCCTGAAAGTCTTGTCTTCGTTAGCGTTTTCACCTCGATGCAGTGATGCACAGGTGGACTGCAGCACCCTGTGACATCACTGTGGAGTGTGCTTACAGAGCATTTCTGATCACAGCCATTAGAGAGGTCAGAGCTGAAACAAGCCAGAGAGGGAAGCCTGGTGTACTTTAAGATAGCTACATACATATAGCTGAGCAACCACAGCCAAGAATGCAATTAGAGGAATTGATGGTGTTGTGTTTTACAGTAAGGTTGAGGAGAGCGGAGGGCTTGTGGCATCATGGTCTAAAAACAGAAATGTTGTTTGATCCCTGTGAACTGTAAGCCAACAAATAAAAACGATTCTAATGGCTTCAGTGAGTGCTCTTTTACAATTGTGGAAGAACATGCAGCCATTATGGAATGTAATGTGTCACAGGAGAGCTGTAAGCTGTGGGCACTGACTGGGATCAGTAACAGGATTAATGCTCATTTCACCCTTTGAACCTCTTAAAAACACACACAATCACACGGTTTGTAAGCTTGTTAAGGCTTCACTTCACATAACTCTGGCTGGTATGTGTGTCCGCACAGCAGTGTTCCTCCATATGTTGAAGTGTTTATTGCAATCGCAGTCAAGCTGACCACCAGGAGAACCATTCAAAACGATACGCTGTCACCAGATAGTCCCTCAAGTGTTTAGATTCATCTTATTTTAAATTGTGAATCAATTAATTTTAGATTGGCTGTAGATTGATCTAAAATTGACCGTCAGACTTTACACTGTAATCCTAGATTATCCATATATCGCCCTTAGATTAATTATTGATTAATCTTAGATTGGTTCTAAATGAATGTTCGATTTAAACTGGTAGATTGATCATAGACGGACTCTATTGTTTTTATTAAAGGTGCAGTATGGATTTGGCGTTATCTAGCCGTGAGGTTGTAGATTGCAACCAACTGAAACGTTTCCCGTGTGCCAAGCGTGTGGGAGAGCCACGGCGGCGCTATCTATAGCCAGTGTTGGGTTTGTCCATTCTGGGCTACTGTAGAAACATGGTGGCCGTAAATGCTACACACTGTTTGTTTTAAGTGATGAGGCAATTCTAGTCCTGACTTCTCCTAACAGCTTGTGTTGTGTTGTGTGTGTGTGTGTGTAGATGACCTCGGTGAGTTGTTGCTGGGGGAATGCAAGCTTCAGACGTACCTGAAGGAGAACCCCCTCAAACAGGGAGCCAGTCCCAGGGGCCTACGACCTAAACTTGTGGAGGTCAGGAAACACCTCACTGCTGCTCTGGACAGAGGAAACCTCAAGGTAACTGTGGATGAAGAGATGCTCGACAAATTGTCAGAATGACTTACTTGCTTTGGTTCGCCGTCACATTTTACAGTCGTCTCTTTGTTTCTTATTTATTTTACAAATCGATTTCGGTGTCTGCCACGTGATTTAGTGGCAAATTGTAATGGCTCATGCAAGCTTTTCAAAATCGGCAGATATAGTGAATGTACAAAATCAAAATAATAAAAAGAGAAAATGTCTTGTTTTCTGTCCTTCAGGCGGATTACCTCCAGGAAGTCAGTCTGCTGATGGCCAAACTGTGCTATGTGGAGGGAGAATACACAGACGCGTTAGGTAACCCTCTGGTTTATTCACTCATCTTTAGTATCTGTTCCTCGTATGATGTTATTCATTTAATAAAAAGCGCCCTTGGTTTTATGGCTAAAATACTGGTTGACCGATCGATTTCTTCATTAATACACAATTGGTGACAGGTCACTACAACAGGGTGAACCCGGATGACTTGCAGCTGGGGGGAGCTCCTGTGTACAGGCTGTCCATGATAGCGGAGGCATACGCTACTAAAGGTACACGCACATGCACGCACACACACACACACACACACACACACACACACACACACACACACACACACACACACACACACACACACACACACACACACACACACACTTGCACATACCCGTCTCCTATCCTTCTTGATTTAACCTCAGCACTACTACTTTGCTCCACATGGTAGCAGTAGAGTGTCACTGCAGTGAAATAAACTGGATTATGCTGGATTTTTATGATTAATAAATGCACACAGCCACACATCAGGCACCTCTGGATGCTTTTGAATAATGGATAGTCACTTGTTATTCTATTCTTATTCAGGTCATCTGTTTAACCAAATACAACTCTCAAAACTCAAGTAACCATTCCCTGTCATTTGAGATTGATAAAATAAGACCGCGATGATTATGAATTATGAATGATGTTTTGAGGCTCAAAAACTTTATCAAAAACTACATCAAACAACGACCAAAAAACATGAACTAATAGTTTGAAAGGCATTAAATGTATCCCAGACACTAAGTGACTCATGGCCTTTGCCACTGTGTATTTATTTTCTGTCGCCTTGCGCACTCTTTCCCTCTCTTCCCACCCAGGACTGTGCTTAGAGAAGGTCCCAGCAGCCTCTCCGTCTCTGTCCAATAAGAACACTGGGTCGCCCTCGTCCAACAGGAGTACAACAGACCGGGACCAGGAAATCATCAACTGTTATGAAAAGTCTGGAGACATTGCTCTGCTCTACCTGCAGGAGGCTGAGAAGGTACACGTTGGTTCCACGTCGTGCTATGTCTTCAATCGGACTTCTAGTGAAAGCGGCATACTCGCGGTCAATTGCTGTGTTTTATCTGAGCGTCACCAAATATCCTGTTAGCACCTGGACTCCCGAATGCTTTGCCATCGCTGTGGGTGTGTGATGAAAGCTCTGCAGACAGTGTGCAAGTTTGACCAAAGCGTTACCGCCACTGACAGCCAACTGGCAAACAAATCTCTCCCTCTTAATTTGGAGAATGTCTGTCTGAGAGCTGACGTCCACAGTGAAGTGCAATAAAAGCCAGGAAGATACAAATCAAACTGTCCCAACATTCAAATTATACTTAAAGGAGATGTGAGGAAAAGAGATGAATTCTATAAACTCATGGCTGAAGACAGACAGAAACAGACCAATGTTTCAAATTCTATTGCGATTGTATTGTTCATGTTATAACAGGATTAGTTATATATACTTTTTCTGAAAAAGTAGCAAAACAACTCCAGTTTCACTGCTTAAGACTATGAGGTCGCCCAACCAACTGGACATTTCAAAATGTTGTTAATATCAAGTTATAACTTTAATATAAAACGTTTCACGCTATAAGAAGATACACAATGTATTGTTATACATTATTATCTTGTATGTCGTACTAATATGAAAATATGTCGCTATAACGTGAAAAACATCTTGTTATATCGATGAACATTTGACGTTATAACGTGATACTCATCCGTTTCTCTTTTTCTGGGGTGGCAGCAATACGCTGCCGTAACTAGTATAATGAATTATAGGAATATTTTAAAATATCATACTTATTTCTATAAGTCAGTTAAGGTTTAGGGCTGCACATTTCATCTATATAATGAGTAGTGAGAAATGGACATCACAAATCCATAGAGTCCAAGGTGAAGTCTTCAAATGTCTTGTTTAGGCTGACCGGCAGTCCGTTACCCAAAAACAAGCAGTTTACTCTCACAACAGAGCTGTTCCAGCAGGTTTTCTTTTAGTGGTTTTGCTTGAAAAATAACTTGTTGATTTCTCTATTATCAAAATAGTTACTGACTAATAAATCAACGTATTGTTTTCACTCTAGTAAAGTCACATCTGAAGTCCTTCATAGGATTATTAATCTAAAAACCATCATACTTGGATGTAGATGATGATGTAATCAAACAAAACATTTCACCTGAGTGTAATTGTCACTAGCACACAAACCTAACCAGCAAATTCCAACAGGTGTATTTATCAGCTATAGCCTCGTCATTTGATTCCTATCATAAGTTCTTCTCTACAACGCTGGATTAATAATCCAGCACAAGTAACAGAAATTTAGGCCAACAAAGCTTTATGTTACCAACAGTCCCGTTCTGGCTGCCACAGACAGACACAGGATCATCTGTATCTTGCTTAGTTAGCATTTCTCATGCATAAATAAATGAGATGTGTTAAATAGGCCACTGTAGAAATGAAATAGTTTGAGTGTGCCAATTTGAATCTTACTGTCATAAAATGATATCAGGCCTAGTGTTTACCCTGAAAATGTCCAAGATTATACACACAGACGTGATTTATTCTGTCTGTTGTTCACACAACATACTGTATAGCTGCTACACCGATGACTCACCACGGCTCATTGTTTTTAGTTCACCCTGTTTTCATTGGGTGCTGTGCATCAAACATGAAAGACAACCTTCTGCTCTGCTTTGAACCGACAGTATTTCCCACATAATTGATTTATGTCAGGGGGGATTCAGGCAGATCTTTCTTTTGTGTTAACTTTCGTGTTTCTTTCTTTATCCCCGTCTGTTTCTGCAGGCCTTATCAGCAGGAATTCAGAACCGCAGCCCAAAGCCCGGCCCGACCGCCCAAGACCTGGAACTGGGCTACTTCCTGGAGACGGGCCTGCAGAGAGCCCACGTCATCCACTTCAAGAACGGGTACGAGAGGGAAGCAGGTGGTGGCGCACAGAGAGAAATGGAAATCAGAGAGAGCCCAGAGAGTTGCCCGTCAATCACTTCAAAACCACAAAACAGAGATTTTTAAGAAGACAACCAGACACATTTTTAGTATTTACAGTCCAAAGAACAAGAACATCTCTTGTGGACACTTTACCAACCACTTTCCAGTTATCGTGTCACAAAGCTGCCGACAGGTTGGTGAAAGCAGAAAGGTGTCAACACTGTTAAGTAACATGCGCAGCAGAAAGTAGTTCCCATAGCGTTGTTGTTTTCATTACAGCAGAGATCATTTCAGGTCAAGCCTTGTTGCTGGAAGAAATCACTTTTTAGAGGGCTGGATGAAATCTGTAAAAACATCTTCCCAGTGCTAGTTCATTCCTCTTCAGTGTGACGAGAGTGAAACAAAGGGAACTTAAAACATGTAGATAATGTAAATGTTCCCTTTTTATCCAAATGGAATTCTGAGTATATAGTCTTTATCACACAGGAAGTAATGAATTCAAACTTAAAAAACGAAAATGTAGTTTACTAACATAGTTTCTGATCATAACAACATGACACAACCTGCTCTCATTTGAAGCTGCCAGCATGGAAACATCGGCTAGCGCAGCATGAAATATGAACAACGTTACCTTCAGACCTTTTCTGTCATTTTGCTATTAAATATATATATATATAATATTTGGACATGGTGTGGATCACACTCACATCTGTTGTGAGATATCTTCCATTCACACATACACACACTACAGACTGACAAGTGTCCCTCTTCCTGTTTCCTCACTACATTGCCATAGCAACCTGACACAAGGCGTGGGCCGGTTTCGGGAGATTCTTCGGGCTGTTGAGAACAGAACCACCCAGAGCCTCCGCATGGTGAGGGATGATGGGTTGGGAGGTTTGCTCTGAGATTAGGAGATGTTTATGTATCATTTCCCTCACGTCTTTGGGATTTGGGAAATGAGTTTATTTGTTTTCTTGCCTGGCTACCTCAGGAAGTTCTCTTCCAGCCCCCAACAGTGTTTGTACGGATTAAACAAAAAGTAGATATAGTGTGTTAATTAGTTCGCTTTACAAGTGCTGTTGGGAGGATTCTGTTACCTTCTGACAAACCCAGGCTAGCTGTTTTCCCCTGTTTCCAGTCTATGCTAAGATAGTTGGTGCTAGCTTCATATTTTCCAAACAGGGATATCTAACTCTCAGCAAGAAAGCAAGTAAGCGTATTTCCCAAAATGTCAAACTATTCCTTTTTAAAGAAGACACTGCTTCCATACTCAAACCAACCTATTTACGTTCTGCCTCAGTCTGTAGAATTTGAATGTGTCCAAGTTGTACAAAATAATTTCCTCCAGCCTTTCTGTACACTCTGCACAAGACTTAAAATTAGATTTTGATTGTACATGTGATGATGATGAAAGGATCCAGATGGCACTCTGTACAATGGTAGAATCATTAATATAACTGACTGTATATAAGTATATTAGAAGCAAAGTAAGCCCCAAGTAAACAGATTGCTGCTGTGTTTGTACCAGTCTATCGTTGCCAAGTGTGTGTGTGTGTGTGTGTGTGTGTGTGTGTGTGAATGCAGACCATAGCCAGACAGCTTGCAGAGATCTTGCTCAGAGGAATGTGTGAACAGAGTTACTGGTCTCCTCTGGAAGACCCGCCCACCGTGTCGCCATTGGACGATCCCACACGGCAGGGACACACTCACACCAAGAACTACAGCCTAAGCCGACGCCCACGCGTGTACTCGGGAGAGAAGTAAGTGATAATGTCTGTGCGTTGATGCTAAAGTTGGAATATGGTGGAAAATAGCCAACACGGCTCTAAAATTACATCTTTTTTTTTCCTTTTTCTCTTTTCCTCTCATCCTCGTCCATGTTTCTGACTCCCTCGGTGCATCTCTCTCTCTCTCTCTCTCTCTCTCTCTCTCTCTCTCTCTCAGTCTGTTTTGCCCTCAGGAGAACACAGAAGAAGCTTTGCTGCTGCTGCTCATCAGTGAGTCCATGGTAAGCACAAACACTCTTTGGGCAAACGTCTCTCAAGCTGTGGGTCCTCTACTCGGGTTTGGAAGCCTTGATAGTGCCATTCCTAAATCTCTCTATCTGTGTTTGTGTGTGCTCAGGCTAACCGTGACGCTGTCCTGAGCAGAATCCCTGAACACAACAATGACCGCATCATCAGCCTGCAGTCTGCGTCGGTGGTGTACGACCTGCTGACTATAGCTCTGGGCAGGAGAGGGCAGTATGAGATGCTGTCAGAGGTTAGTAATCGCTCTACTATGGGCCACATACTCACTATCATAGTGATTGTGAAAAGTGTTAAAGCCCAGATACAACCATGGTACACCCACATGAAATCACACTTTAATTCCTTTTTTCACATTTTCCCCAAACAAATGAATGTTTTATCACAATCCAATTGGGCTCTAAAATAGCTGTAGAACTCGATGAAGCTTACAGATTCCTTGAGAAGGTTTGATGAAATGTGTCCTATTTCCGATGGCTCCAGTGTTTGGAGAGAGCCATGAAGTTTGCCTTTGAGGAGTTCCACTTGTGGTACCAGCTCGCCCTGTCGCTGATGGCAGCTGGGAAATCAGCCCGTGCCGTTAAAGTCCTCAAGGAGTGTATTCGTCTGAAGCCTGACGACCCCACCATTCCACTGCTGGCTGTCAAGCTGTGTATCGGACCTCTGCACTGGGTAAGGAAGGTCCTGCAGACACAAACTGAAATGCAGCTAGCTGCTGAAGCATCACAGCGATTCTAGAGCACCTTTGGTAAAAGGTTTTCTGGAGCTGTGTTTTGCTCTGTTAATGCCTTCCCTTAATACCTTTATTTTCTAAAATAATGTATTTCTACTGATATCTCTTTGCTTTTTTTCCTCTCCATTCTTTCTCATTTTATGTCTGTGTACTTCCACAATCCAGTTGGATGAGGGGGAGTGCTTTGGAAAGATTGTGATTGACATGGGGGAGAAAGCAGCTGAGTTCAGAGCCAAAGGCTTCTTGGCCATCGGGCTGGTTTACAGCCTCAAAGCCACTGACGGTAGGTCTCTGTGTGTGTTTGCTGTTGTAGAAAGGATGATAATTAGGAACCCTGAAAAACATTACGATTTCAGATAAGGTGGTGTTAAGGTAGGACATTTGGGAGATTGCCCGACCTATTGTGAGGGATGACAACATAGAAAGCAAGTCGCATATCTCATGTGTAATTGAGAAAATAAACAGGAGCATGCATCCATTTTTGTTTCTTGTTCTCTATAGGATGTTTTTACACAAAAAGTCTGCTCCTCTCTTTCTGTCCCTGACTCTGTCTCTCTGCATCTCTTCAGCATCATTGCGAAGCACACAGGAGGAGTACCAGAGGAAAGCTTTGGGAGCCTTCCAGAGGTTGGGACTGAGCCATGCTGCTCGCCGTTTTCTCTTTTACACCCACATTTCACTCATTTTAGTTTTTCACAGCACAAAACTGCCTCTCAGTCTGACAAAATGGAAACTGTTCTCAATTTACTGTGTTATCAATCTATTATGTTTACCGGTGTCATTTGAATCCTACGTCCGCTTGCACAGTTTTTCTTCTGTGTACACAGTATATGCCTTGTATACGAGTCACATACTGCCACGAGTCAGTGGTAGAGCGGGGTCGTCCTTTAATCAGAGGATCAGTGGTTCGATCCCCAGCTTCGATGAGTCTTTGGGCAAGACACTTTCGCAGCCTGCGACGTATGAAGGGGTGTGAATGACTAGTTAGAGTCCTGATGGGCAGGTGGCCCCTTGCATGTTAACCTCTGTCATCACTGTATGAATGGGTGTGAATGGGTGAACGATGACATGTTAAAGCAGTTTAAGTGGTTGGAAGACTAGAAAAGAACTATCCAAGTACAGTCCATTTACCATTTACTGTCCTTAAATAACCTCCACCCATAAATATGTTTATGGCCATCTTGGAACCAGTCTGTAATGCACCCATCATTTAAAGGGGTAGTTCTGATTTTTGAATTGGGGTTGTGTGACGTCCTGATCCATAGTCGGTGTATTTACCTACAGTAGATGGCCGTTGGCATGTTCCCAGTTTGGGGAAACGGTACTACGAAGAATTCACAGAGTGTACTATAAGCGTTATCTATTAATAAGGTGAAAGATGTTACTGGTTTTAATATACATGCTCTGCATTACGTTTTTATGCTCGTTTTATTTTCCGTCATTCGGCTCATTGGTAAAGTTTCTAATTGTGTCTAAATGTTTAAATATCCTCTTATTTGATTTTCTTCAGCGCTCTATTACTTTGCTGTCTGTGCTACCCTTTTACTGTTCTGCTACTGCAGCGACCCAATTCCCCCACAGGGATCTCTAAAGCTTCATGAAATCTTATTTGACTTTTTATTCAGCACGTCTGAACACACAACATCTGTGTCTTTCTGTAGATCTCAGAGTCTGTCTCCGACTGACCATCTAGCAGCCTTCTACTTGGCGCTGCAGCTTGCTGTGTCCAGACAGGTAACACAATCTTTAGTAATAACAGCTTAACATCACAATGCACATATCAAAACCATGCGAGTTTGAGGCATCGCTGCCAGACAGGGAGAGTCAGGGAACATCAGGAAAATGACACACCTGTCACTTGACAAAGTGCTTTTTTTACCCCGACTGTGGTGAAAACCTGTAGTCTGTAAATGTGTGTGTGTGTGTGTAGATCCCCGAGGCACTAGGCTATGTACGACAGGCGTTGCAGCTCCAAGGGGATGATGTCCACTCCCTTCATCTGCTAGCCCTGCTGCTCTCTGCTCAGAAGCACTACCACGACGCTCTCAATATTATAGAGATGGCTCTGTCCGAGTACCCAGAGAACTTCAAGTAAGACTCTCGACACTACCACACATTTACTGCACACACAAAGTGTCTTTGTTTTCTGTGTCACCTTATCTGGTGTTTGTGTTTGTGTGTGTGTGTGTGTGTGTGTGTGTGTGTGTGTGTGTGTGTGTGTGTGTGTGTGTGTGTGTGTGTGTGTGTGTGTTGCGTATCGTAGTCTGCTGTATACCAAGGTGAAGTTGGAGTCGATGTGTAGAGGACCGGAGGAAGCTCTGCTCACCTGTAAACACATGCTGCAGATCTGGAAGAGCTTTTACAACCTTACCAACCCGAGGTACACACACACACACACACACACACACACACACACACACGCTCCTTCAAATGCAACGACTTATGTAATGTGTAAATCAGTTGTTAGCATCTCAGTCCAATGAAAAGAACTCATCTCTGTGCACAACTGCCAAAAACTTATAAAATGTATGTGTGACTTTTTATTTATATATACATGGAGATACTGTCTGTCTTTCAGGGTTAGTAATATTTATGGAGTTAAGAATTAGAGGGTAATTTCCATTTACTAAACTAAACAAAGCTATTTAGTCATATTACTCATTGTTATATATCAGTTAATCGAATGGTATTAGAATATTTTCGAAATTCAAAATATAGTTTTATAAAATCTTCTAGTCTTTTAACAATAGCTCTAATCTAGTTTACATCATTATGAAACAGTATTTTGATCTTGACCATATTTCATGTTACGTCTTTTACTCTTCAATCTTAACAAGTCAAACATTAGCTAATGTTAGTTTTGACAGTCGATTCAGTTAGCGACAGTTAAACCTGGCAGCATTAATGTTGAGTAATAACTTATCTCTTTTTTTTTAAAGTTTTGTTTATTGAAGTTTCAGGGCAGACATGGATCAGCTGTTCAGTTTTTAAGTTCAGTGTACATAGGTTAATACCTCTGTACTTGGAGAGAGAATATGTTCTATATTGTTACATAATGTTAGGTAAAAATAACAACAGATGATAATAAAAAGTGATTAAAAATGACAAACAACAAATAAGTAAATTAAATAAAAAATAGAGATAAAAATAGAAACAAAAATGAAATAACTAAAAATGAAATAAAAGAAAGATAGCAATAGTGCTATTAAAAATCAAAGTAAAGTGTTTTAATTAGAAATTTGTAAAAAACAGAATAAAATAAAGACAAATAAACAAAAAATACAACTAGTAAAGAATAAAAGAGAAGATTAACAACACCATACTTTTCTATGGTAGCTATTACTGTTATGTGCAACCCATTTAAATGCTGTGTGTGTGTGTGTGTGTGTGTGTGTGTGTGTGTGTGTGTGTGTGTGTGTGTGTGTGTGTGTGTGTGTGTGTGTGTGTGTGTGTGTGTGTGTGTGTGTGTGTGTGTGTGTGTGTGTGTGTGTGTGTGTGTGTGTGTGTGTGTGTGTACATGTTTTTGTGGCAGTGATTCTGGGCGTGGCAGCAGTCTGTTGGACAGAGCCATAGCAGACAGACGACAGCTCAATGCCATGACTCTGCCTGACTTCAGTGACCCAGACACGGGTAGGCACACGCACACACTCACTGGCTCTTACTCAGGAACCCTCAGGACCTCCCCAGTGAAACTAATACAATTATGCTCATTGATTTTCAGTAAACACAATTTATTTCTCTCATCTAATAGTGACCATATTTCCTTTTTTGTACAGTTGTCAATTATGATTTGATTATGAAAATGGCATCAAGAGGGAGATATGTCTTCCTGTTTCTTGTCTTCCTTTTGGTCCATTCACCCTCATATCTACAGATATCACGGGACAACATTTGCCAGTGCTCCAATATTGCGCCATTGACATTATTTTTTTCCTTTTTGCTCATCAAAGAGTTGATACCATATGTCACAAAAATTATACATTTTCAATGTGAGAGAATTTTAGAAATATTGTTTAAAGCGTATGCAGATTGGCAACCAGTGACCTGTATGACTTCCTTTTCTTTATTCCTTGATTCATTGAACCCTTTTCTGTTTTATTACCTTTGTTTGTTTCAGTCTCAGGTTCTTCCTCTTCTCACTCTGGTTCTGAACCGGTCTCCCCCACCTCCCCATCCACCATTTCCACCCTCTCCTCCCCACTGTCCTCCCCTGCTTCCCCTTCTTCCCCTTCTTCCCCTGTCTTCATCCTCCAGCCTCCTCCTCTCCCTCCACCCAAAAACCCGTCCTTCCTCCCTCCTTGCCCTCCTCTTCCTCCTTCTCCACCTCCTCCTCCTGCACCCACCAAGACCAGGACTCAATCCTTTTGCAACCACGCCTGTCTCCGACAGCTCTCCTCCAATTGTAATCCGCCTCCTCGTCCACTCGGCCTGTAGCATGGTGTGGAGAGTGACCTAAAAGAGTTCACCAAGTTATTGGGACAATTGCTTATCAATGTACTCGTGTGTTTATTAATGAGAGCATTCCCAGTGTGTTTGTTGCCCCGGTGCATATTAATATCAACTAGAAATATCTCGGGTAGAAGAATAACCGTTCAGTGCAATTGAAAAAGGAGCTCACTGATGTAGTTTTATTTTTTTAATGAAATGTTATAAATCTGTCACTATACTAAATAGGAAAGTATCATACTAGTATAAATGTATCATACATTTGTTTCTAGCTATTCATGGTTCATGTTTATATTTCTTTCATATGTTATCAGTATAATATTACAGTTAAACTATTACATTAGTTTCTGATAACAGGGGAACAGGTTTTGTCTAGCTGAACAGATAAGGCAGAATACTCCTACATCAGGATTAATCACCCAGGTCTATGTTACTGGCCTTTACTACCAGTTTACAGAGAAATGGGGCCACACAGGGCAATAAACCACAGAGCATCGACGTCAACGTCATTTCTAAGTGAGCGCCCGCCACTGGTCTGATTTAAGCACTTTACAAGATTTTACTCACATATTCTCACAGAATCTTGCATTTGACCCGTTGTCTTAACCTCACAAGCATGGACAACCAGTTTAAAACTAAACTGACTAACTCTTACAGATGTGCTTCAAAGTCTCACCTCAATCTCAGAGCTGCTGTGAATCTAACATGTAAAGCAGAAAGGCTGTGGCTGTGGTTCAGAGTGCAGTGGAGCCTTGATAGATCTGCTGCAGTTGCTGTGTGTTTGTTGCGACTTGCTCAAGGTCTCAGGTGAACTCACTCCCTCGCACACGTTTAAACTCCACTCACTCGCAGTTGATACAGCTAGGATTTCGAGATCAGTTGGGTTGTCTTTTGATACTACTGAAAATGAGTTTTACATATTACAGCTTTGCTGTCTCTCCACATCTATCTGCTCTTCCCTGCTCTCTTGTTTTTGCTACTATTTTGCCTCCTCCTCCTCCTTTCTCGGTTTCTGTGAGGATTATACATTTGAGCCAACATTAATTTGTCTGGCTTCCCGGTTCCAACCTTATGTTGTCTCTCCTTGTTGCCATCTCTTCTACTAATGAGGTTTGCACTGGAAAATACCGGTTCTTATTTAGTTAAATCATTTAGCTGCATAGTCAAATCAGTCATTTTTCTCCGTTAGCCTGAGAACAATTACATGAAACCATAAAACCATGACAGTCCATCACAATGATCACAATTACTGAAAATCTGACTGGATTTTTTTGTTGCTGCATTGATAAGTGACCTAATTTCAATCCAACTATCCTGAAATGCAGAATATATGTAATGTTACTCTGCACTGCCTCATTTTGAGCATGCGGTTCAACCTGCCAAAAAAGCTCTCGTGAGTTATTAAGCAGAAAAAGATGAGCCTATTTCATCATTTTAGTTAACTACACTTGATGGCTATTACTACTAGTAAAAGTGCAGATTTTCTGCTAGGTAAGCATTTATTTGAACAGATTATGGCATAAAAAAGGCACAAGTGTGGAAGCTTGTCTCATGTTATGTGGTCTAAAAGACTGCTGTGAAGAATAAAAACCTCCTCATTGTGCTCTTCAGACTTCTTTTCTGGAATCAGCGATCGTATTGATTTGGATATTTCTTCTCTGTCTCGACCTCTCTTTCAATCATTAACGATCGTCTTTCTGTTTTTTCCCCATCCCTCCGTTTTTTTCAAGGCGGTCTTCAGGACGCTAACACTCTTGGTTTTTCCTCCATGTTTTCTGTTTGTAAGTAGCCATCTGACCTCCCTTTTTCCATCCATTGTTCTGTCCATCCTTTGGTCCCCGTTGACCCTCCTTTCCCTGGCGAGGTTCTGATATACTGTATGTACAATATCTGTACAAAGAAAATATGTGCATTCAGCCTCTGCTTTAACTTGATGTCTGCAGCCAGTTTCCAGGAGAATTGTATTGAATTTCTATCAAGTTGCTGATATAAATATTTAAAGGAATACAACGACTTGAAGGAATATCTTCAGTATTGAAAACCGTATGGTGCACACACATTTCTCAATTTATCAGAACAAAGCAATGTGAAAGTATTCAGGAAACAAACATTTTGCAGCGCATTGAGTAATAACGGGCAGATGGAGGTAGCGTTTCTGACATATTTATCCTCTTCAGTCAAGCAAAAGAGAAAGCAAATGCTCACAGAGCGACAACAGAAAGGAGAAGAAGAAGCAGCGTCCTGCATGTAGCACCAATCATCTGTGAAATGTAGCCGTTACAAATGATCTAATTTGTTTACAGTCATTTGAGTGACATAATCAATTGATATCTAACCAGCTATTGTGGAAAGGTTGTATGAGAATCTTGTTTGAGAGAAACAATAGTTATTATTTTCACCTCTGTGCATCCATTACCAAGATTTTATTGGTTTACTGCCATTAATAAGTAACACTTGAGCACACTGCGCATATGCTATCAATACAAAATTAACTTTTCATCATCTTGTTGCTGTTCAAATTTGCATTACACTGGAAGCCGAGGGGGAACCCACACTAGCCAGTGTATGGCGTGGTGATTAGTGCCATTCTTTTCCCTGTAAGTCAGTGTATTCCTTTAATTTAGTGAGCAGCTTTGGTGCATGTGTTGCTGTGTGAATTGTCCACATTTTAGGCAATGTCACTAAAGGAAGCTTCTGTAGTCGTCTGTTAGCAAATGCGTAGATGTCACTGAGTGAAGACTTGTTTCTATATTTTGTTTTTATTAAATATGTTTGCCCTGAAAGGAAAGTGAGAAAAGAAGCAAAAATCTGGTGATCCATTTTCTAAATAGCTTTCTCTCCTGCTTTTATGACTTAAGAACGGGCAAAAATGATCTGCCATGATCGTCTTTCTATGTTCCTTACTTTTTTTCATCTGTTAAAACAGGTGAAGAGTAGGGGATGTTGTTGTTGTTATGATACTCATTTTGGCCATAAGAAGCTGAAGTGCACCACTATCCTATGTTCTAGCGTAGACTAAAATACATTTTAGCCAAAAGATAGACATGACAGTAATGTTAAATAACTTGCTCACACACATTGTATACGTGTTTAGAACACATGGATACATTACAACTCAGCCATTAGAAAACGGATCACCAGAACTTTTTGTCTCACTTGCCTCTCAGGGCTTCCGTAGTTTTAGTATTTATTTATTTATTTTTAGAAATGTCCAGTTGATAGATTGTCTTGAATATTCGGGGCACAAAAAGGCATAAGTGAAAGCAATCCATATGAAACTATACGGTTCCACCTCTGTTCCTCTTTAACCAATGAATCACCGACTGAAAAGCACTTCATTCTTTCACTGTCCAGGCCATGTGCCTCACTGTCTATATGAGGTATAAGCCTCAGGGTGCACGATAACAACCGTGTATTCAGGAAAGTAAAGGGGTGGAAACAGACTGGATAGGTATAAATACATAAATAAATGCAGAATTGATTAATAATTTGCAGTGAGTTTTCTTTAACCCTTGAGTAAATTGGCAGATAAAACAATTTGTCGTAAATGCCGCTGACACATAACTGTGCAAGTTCTTTAGGATTTCATCAATACGAGTTTAATTAAGAGAACAATACATGTCTAGTTTCAACATACTGTAACATGTTTGAATGTGCTGCACGAGTCTGCGCTGCTGTATGCTGGCATCTAATATACTACTTCTTACAATAAGCCTTCAAACCAGGCTGCTCCACTTCAAATACATTTGTGTCGTGAGAGAGATCCTTTTTTAAAGCCACGCATCAGCAACACATACAGCTTTAATATTCAAATCTTCTCTTTTTATCCTTGTCTCACTCATTTTTTACACAAGGGTAGTTCCTCTTCCTTTACACAAAAATACACAGTTCATATCAATGAGAGAAGTATTTTGGAGGTTAGATCACACTGTGATCGGGCTGTGAGATATTCTATTAAAGTAGAGCTTTTATTAAAGCGAGCTGCGACCATCGGGATACAAAAGGCATATATTGATGTTATCTAGTCCCTTCAGGCTTCTATAAAACAACACAGGCCAAAAGAGAAAATGAAAGTCTAGCACTGTCCTAATGTCAGTCATTATTTTTCCCAATCTTTTTAAGAAATCCATAGCATACACAGCATCCACATTTTACAACATTTAATGAGGGGAAATGTATTTTAAATTTGTTAAAATTGTAAAAGTGGTTCTATAATTGATCCGAATTTCAATGTCACACATAGAAGAGATCACAATTAAGTCATCATTGTTGAGTCGATATTTATCAGCTTAAATATTACATCTGGACATTTTATTCAAAATCATGCACGGAAATATGGAAAGAACAGTTCAAAGTTTCTAGACGTTTTGATACTTTTTTGGTTCAAAGAGTAACTCTCTACCAATGTATCATGTAGGACAATAGATAAGTGGCATTTAAAAAATATTCATATGTATGTTTTCTGTGACATTAGACATTATGATAATATGTGAAAACTATTCTGGGCATCATATTATGTTTTGCTTTCACAGATCTGCAGTGGGCCTCTGCAGTCCCACGTAGTGGCCATTTTGCGTCCCTGTGATCATTTTATGTAATTGAAACGAATAGACAAAATCCGGAACACACTTCTTTCAATTACTAATCCACAGAGTGCAGATTGGTGCGGTGTTTATGCATGGTAGTGCAGAAATTCATTCATTTTGACCTGGTTAAGCTAGCACCATAACCCTGTGTGTTGCAGCGTGTGGAATTGTGTGGACTGATTTAAAGGCTTTAGGGCAGGAACAGGAAACCTTGTGCCCATGTGGGCCCAGAGTTTTGAGCTTTTAACTTCACCCAAACACTCCGGATCTCACTGGTATGTTCCTCTCTTTCTGTCGGAAGTTAAGGGAAACGGTGAAATCTGCTGAGTGTTTGGCTGAATTAAAACCCTGCACTGTGGCACACGGCTGCCTAACGCTGCTGCAGTAGTTAGTCAGTTCCTCTAGGAGATGGCGTGTATAATGGTTCCACTTTCTCCCCCCCCCGCCCCAGGCTCGGTTCATGCTACATCTATAGCAGCCAGTCGTGTAGAGCAGGCTCTGTCTGAGGTGGCCTCCTCTCTGCAGAGCAGTGCCCCCAAACACGGACCCATGCACCCCTGGATGACCCTGGCTCAGATCTGGCTGCATGCAGGTATGCAAACGTACACAACTGTTACATACATGTAAGTGCAACAGATACAAGCACTGGGCTGGTATTTTGGTGGTATATATACTTTCGTGTCTTCAGGCCTTTCCAATGCTGCTGATGACCCATGTTGACACTAAAAGGCTGTAACCTGTGATGTTAATGCTCATTGCTTCATTTGAAGGGGTCACATGCTAAAAAAGGATTAGGATCACTGATTTTAAGTAGATGATGAAATGGTACAAGTTTCAGTACAGATGCTGTCTTAAACGATTCCGCCGTGGTAAATTCTGGATGAAGTCGGATCGATTTTTGTCGCCTAGTTCTGCCCAGAAAGGTCAGAAAGTGAGAATTTTAATGCTTTTGCCTGTTACTACTCTATACTCCAAACTAAGTATGGTATGCTACATACATCATCTTCCTCCTAGCATAGGCGCCATCAAACAAACAGACTTGAAGTTGCAATGAGTGTACTGGCATTAGCTTGAAGGGCCGTGTATAACAGCAGTTTGATGGCCGTCGCAATCACAGCAGATTCAATTTGCTTTGGAGTAATCTCGAGCACCGATTCTCATTTCTGCATCCCCAGCAGACACAAACATAAGCAGACTGAAGAGTACACATAAACATGCAGACAGCACGCACACACACACCCATAGAGGTTGCTTGTTCTCCCGTTTATCTCTCCAGCTGCTTCCTGTCAGAGGTGGTCATTTCCAGCTTGGCGACACGGCTAATATAATCATCCAATCACAGGACAGACGGGCAGACGGTTCAAACTCATTTCCTCTGTCTGTGTCATTTGTTGTTCGTATCTCTCTCTCTCTACACAGATCACATTAGATGTCCTTGATACTGAAAATGTTTTTCTTATTTATGCTGTTTGAGGGAGAAAAATTGAGTTCTGCTTTCTCACCGCTTTTTATTTTCTGAATTCTCCATTTAGCAAATGTTCATGTTTTCGCCCTAAATACATTTCTGTTTGTGGCTCTTATTTTGAATACATTATTTTAGTTTGAGAGGCTTCAACATGTTACTTGAGATGGGGCAGCATCCTCTTTGTACAACAGCAACAGCATTAATAGGAAAGGTAGTCTTTATTTTATAAGCTGGTTACTTTGACTGTTATCTCATTTGTTTTCAGTAATCATACCAAGCTGTCAGTTGATTGGACAAAGATAATGACGTTTGAAACTACTCCAAATTGCACAATGTCATTTAAGGTCATAAAAAAGGCATACTATGGTGTACCATAAAAAATGGCTTACAAATTGCATGTGATAGTATGCCATAACAAGTCATAGTGCACTATTCACTCAGTTAAACACTCACGTTTGCAATCTGTCCTCCCCGTCTGTGTTTCCTTTGAAAGCTGAGGTGTACACCGGCATGTCGAAGCCCGCAGAGGCCTCGGCCTGCACGCAGGAAGCCTCAAACCTCTTCCCCACATCCCATAATGTGCTGTACATGAGGGGGCAGATCGCTGAACTTAGGGGCAACATAGACGAGGCCAAACGCTGGTATGAAGAGGCCCTGTCCATCAACCCGACACATGTCAAGACCATGCAGAGACTGGTAATATACACACACACACACACTCTCTTAGACTGTTCTCCTTCTGCTGTGTCCTTGTGTTGGGCAGCTTGGCAACATAACAAACCTTGTTCTCTCCTGAAGGTTTGGTAATGTCACACATAAAACTAGGCCCTGAGTTTACGAGACACCACAAAGTCAGATACGCCAGATTCAGAATGAAGTTTGTACATTTTCAAACACTACCACAAAAAAAAGAGAACTAAATTTCTTCATGTCTAGAACACATTTCATAAATCACTCATAAATAAGACATCAGAAAAAATACCACCTAAATAATTCATCTAGCCTTTTTCCCCAGGCTTTTGAGAGAAATAGGATTTGTAGTGTTTTGACACAAAATCATCAAAGAATGTACAATCTAAAGGAAATAAGACACACTATCCGTTTCACAGAGCTCACACAATTAGTGTCCTTCCTGAATATTCTTGAATCTGCCCGCCTCAGTGGCCTGAGGAGGAATACCAGCTTTAAACTGCGCACCTAGAGGTGCTTGATGAGATGTGACACATGATTCAGGGCCCTACTTTTGTTCAGTATGCGTACATGTCCTTAAATCTGGTCAAACGTGAATCAAAGCTTATGAACGAGAGAGCTGCGTGTAGCTCTATCGATGGTGACACATGTGGTGTTCTTACGGTGGAGGGTGCTGTGTGTCCCACAGTTTACCTGTTCATATACACTCTGTCCCCCCTCTCCCCACCTTCCCAGAGTAGAAAGGGAGGAGGCGAGGTGAGGCAAAGTGGAAGTGCAGTGGCTGTTTTTATTTGCTGCTCCATCATCATATATTGCTAGGTGACGTGTCAGTAATTTACTTTCTGCAATTGAATAGAATTGCACAACAACACGTGTAATGTTACAAGTCAGGCAAATGTATTGGTGCCAACGAGAATCATCAACACCAGTATCTGAGTTAAAAAACACATTCATCACAAACACGGCGAATGTAAGCCTAAAAATGTTCTTCCTCTCTTTCTTCATCTTCCTCCTCCACCCTTCTTCTTATTCTTTGTCTCTCTACCGCCCCACAGGGTCTGATTCTTCACCAGCTGCAGCGCTACAGTCTGTCGGAAAAGGTCCTGAGGGATGCTGTGCAGGTCAACAGGTAGGTGTGTGTGTGCATGTGTGTGTTTGCCAGTGCAATGTAAGTGATTATTATATTTTAGGTCACTCACTACAATATCTCCCTTTCGTCACTTCTATTTTTTCTCTCCTCACCTCCCTTTTCCTCTCCTATCTTCTTCCTTTCTCTCCTGTTTCCTGCTCTCCTCTCCTTCTCTCCTACCCTTTCCTTCTCTCCTCTCCTCATTCTTTCATCCCCTCCCTCCCTGTTTCCCCCTCTCCCTTTCCTCTTGATTTCTCTTCTCCTTCCTCTTTTCCTTTTCTCCTATCCTTCCTGCTTCCTTTTTTTCTCTCTCATCACCCTCTCTCATTCATCGCCTCCTCCTCCTCTTCTCTTCTTTCCTTCTCTCCTCCTTTCCTGTCTCCTCAGTACGGCTCATGATGTGTGGAACAGCCTCGGTGAGGTGTTGCAGGCTCAGGGAAACGCCGCCGCTGCCACCGAGTGTTTCCTCACTGCCTTGGAGCTGGAGGCCAGCAGCCCCATTCTGCCCTTCACCATCATACCCAGAGCACTATGAAACCCACACACCGTCACAGTTCTAGCCTCAGTACTGTAGCACAGGGGCACAAATGATGGACCTGCAAGCTGCAAGCTGCAAACAGCCCGTAGACACACAGTATGCCTGCATGCCAGTTACACACACCTGCACAAGGGTTTACTGCCGTACCCTTACTGTAAATACACACAGAAACACACTGTATAGAAAGGCAGATAGTACACATAAACATACGCTTCCCCCCTGTCAACCCGCCCTTCCCACAATGCCTTGCTGTGGCTGTGAACCCTGACTGTGTGTGTGAATGTGTGTGTGGGTGCTGACCTGCACTTTTTGTGTGCCTGTTTGTGTCTGTGCATGTACACCCATATCTGTGTATGTGTGCCAACATGTTGCCTGTGCATATTTCTGTCTGGCTGTATGTGATTTGTAGTATGCTGTGTGTTTTTGTTCATTCTTGTTCATAGACGTATATAAGATTAAAAGAGTTGAGTTCCTGCTCTTGCGTTGCTAGTATTCAGAAGCCTAAGAGTTTACATTTTGTTTACATGTTATTTAGTCCATTTCCTTTACGAGCCAAATATTACTGATAATCTCAACACACACACAGACACACACACGTTCATACGGAGAGGGTCGCGGTTACTGTATGGCTTGGCTCAGGAGCATTGA
Source organism: Pholis gunnellus (assembly GCF_910591455.1). Lineage (NCBI taxonomy): Eukaryota > Metazoa > Chordata > Actinopteri > Perciformes > Pholidae > Pholis > Pholis gunnellus. Next base: position 20,528,231 of record NC_136542.1, read on the forward strand.
CAGACACGATCAACCGATGACTGAGGAGTCAATCAATCAGTAAAGTCTAAATGCCAAAACACAGGCTGCATTTACACACACAGATCAGGACGGATGTTCTTTTTTTCTTAAAGCACATTTTCTCTCGTGTGTACAGCCGTTACATGCTCTATTTGTTAAACTATTAGAACATGACATTCTATGATTTTACAAATGTTCCTAACATTGCACTATTATTCAATTTCCCCAAGGAAAGCTTTGAAACTAAAGGAATAGTTCAACATTTTGGAAAACGTGTTTTGTTTTTTCTTTTCTCGCTTGAGAGTTAGATGAGAAGATTGGTTCCACTGTCATGCATTCGAGAGTGGAATCAATGTTTCCATCTAACTCTTGGCAAGAAATCGAATGAGCATATTTTCCAAAATGTCAAACCATTGCTGGAAAACAAATCCCATCTTTATATGAATACTTGTACATAGTCACAATAGATGAACACATAAGAGTGTCAACTACAAAAAGTGAAACAGAAACTAGATAATGTTGCAGATAACCAACTCAATTTCATATGAATTTGAAAAACCAGAGCTCCTTTGTGCCATTTATATATTAACAAATTGTAAGTAATAATGGGAGGAATCTGTTCCATACATTTTCTAAAAAATCAGATTTAATGCCGTGTGTGAATGCAACCAGTGATTGTGTTGTCTTTGTGTCCTAGATGAATATACTTTTTTTTTCATTTAATTATAAATACAAAGGACTGTTGTTGTATATTTGATTGATCCAAGTGTATTATTATTGCTATGGTTTTAGAAAGTAAATTATAATTCTATTTTCTGGAGAGTGATGTTACTGAGATGCAGTTGGAGGAATAAAGGATGCATTTGTTGATGTGAGCTCAGTCCGTGAGTCTTTAGTGCAGTAAATTAATGACTGAAACGAGGAGGATTACAATGACAAAGATAATAAAAGTGGTTAAAAACATGTGGGACGTTGTGTCTGTTTGTTGTATGTGATATATTGAAAACATTATTGCTGTAATCAGTAAAAAAGCCAGAGTATTTCTTCTGCTCATATGCTTAGATCCGATGAGATCTATTTTATCTGAAGGCTTCATATTTTGGTTTGCACCAACATGTGCGTCGGTGTGCTGTTCCCTCTCGCTGTGACCTCGGGGGCTAACGGTGTGTGTTACTTTCTCCGGTGTGCGTCTGTCACTGGGTAGGTGTGTCCTTCTCTGTGTGCTTTTATCAGAGCATTACAGCGCTGACAGGCTTTATCCTAGAGTGTCAGAAGGCACAGTTCAGTCTGTCACACACAACTACCCCCCCACTACGGCTGCTTTCTCAGGTAACACCAACAGCTGGTCCCCCTTGAAGGCCATGACCTCAGCCCACAGGTGCACTGTACAGTATATGGGGCTGATATTGGTCTTTTGATGCTTCTGACACCCATTTCAAAATGACGACAGGTTTTAGTTCAAATTCCAAAAGTGGGACATAACTTTGTACATTTACAAGTACTATACTTCAGTACAATTTTGAGGCACAGGTAATATTCCTGAATGTTTTCGTTTTGTTCTACTTCTCTCCCATTACATTTGTATTTACATTTCTAGGATAATATTATACTTTTAACTATATTACATTTCATCTGACGGCTGATTAACACATGTTTTGTTATTAAATATCACTGTTGGATATACATCTTTTATCTCAGCTTGGTCCTCGCATGTTGTCTAAGGATCTATTAACTTATTATAATGAAGTTATTAGTTCATGCTAACACTTGTTTACTTTTACTTAGGAAAAATAAAATGGTGAGTACCAGAGGTATATTTGTTTTCACAGCCAGTACACATTCAGCTACAGATATACACATAGCAAGATGTAGTATTAAGAGATGTACTGTTAATGTGGTATTATTTAATGTTATAAACATGTCATAATATAGTATGTCATAAAGTCATAGTATATCATAAAACATGTTATAATATAGTGTTCAATAAAAAACAAATCAGAAAACATGGCATATTATATTATGACATGAAAATGGCATTAAAGCAAAGTCATAGTATAGTATGTCATAAATTAGTCATAGTACGGTTGACTTAAACTGTTATGCCATAAAAATGTATAGTATATTATTATAGTTTGCCATTTTAGAAGGAAAGAACAAGAACTAATGACTGATAATGCACTGAATATCTGCCTCATACAGTAGCATGGGATGTCCAACCCTAACAACACCAACACACACACACACACTCCATTCTTCTAGCTGTCAGATCAAAACCTGAAATATTTATGTGGTTGAATGCTGGAGCGAGAAGTGAGGGATTGTGTGTGTGTGTGTGTGTGTGTGTGTGTGTGTGTGTGTGTGTGTGTGTGTGTGTGTGTGTGTGTGTGTGTGAGTGTGTGAGAAGCACACGCTGTTTGTAAATGTGTGTGAGATTAATTTGAGGCGAATGAGAGAGAATCCTCTGGATTGGAGACCCTGCTAATAACGTTGGAGTGGCAGCTCGCTAATAACAAGCAGCAAGATATACTAATACACTTCAGACCGTTACGTAACTATAGCTTCTAACTGTGCGTCTCGGTTGTCTCCATCTCTGTTTCATCACCAGCTACCCTTTTTATTTATTCTAGGAAGTAGTATCTGTGCAAACATAAAGCTATACTTGTTATTGACATAGCTCCCCAGTAATTAAGCACAGACCCAAGTCTTTAGTTCTTTATTAGAATGTACAACAACTTCATCTGCTGAAGAAAGCCAGAATAGCTTCTGAATGAGGTATTTTAGGAGGTTTTAAGATGCACTGTGAATCGCTTTTCTCTTTTCATCCCTCGTTCGCTTCCTCTCCCGCAAGTCCTGGGTTTCTATTATTGTCTCTCAACCTCCTCATCTCTCCCCCCCTTGTCTCCTATCTTGCTCTCTCCTCAAACTCCCACAGTTTCAGTTTCTGCTCCCTCTCCACCCACCCCATGCCTGGCTGTTGCCTAGCAACACCTCCTCATTTGCAGACAGACGTTTTCAGCGATCTGGAGAAGTCCTTGTGACACCCCTCCACACACACACACACAGACACACACACACACACAGTGCCGTTAGATTCATGGGAACATGTTGGTGTCCATCACCGTCACTCGCTTGTTAGAAATCCTCCTTTAAAACAACTTGTCCCTCCAATAAACGGTTGGTAGGTTGACGGGACATTGTACTTGTAAATGCGTTTCTCTGTAATTGTTTAAAGCTCCATCACTAAGGCAAGATAAATAAAGTAACCATGGTGATGCGTTTAAATAAAAGGAGGGGGTTTGTTCAGTATTACTTTATTCCTGACCCTTCATTTCCATCTTTACTTTAGAAAACTGTGCAATCACTTAGTTGCTATGCAAATACTCATATTGTATGAAAGACTGAGACTAGTCATGTTTATGTTCGTTGATCTTCTGCTCATTTAGATTTAAGAATGTAAAGGCTGACCAACTCCCCCCACCCCCCCCCAAAATGTTGTATGTGGGCTTCAATGTCCGTGCTTCCACTTCCACTCTCAGAAAGACTCTGCATGCAATAAGTAGCACAGATGAGTCATTACAGCAGCACTTCCCCCACAGAATCTGCCTTCACTGAGAGAAAACACAAGAAGACCCAGTACGAGATGTTACTTCGTGGTATTTTATTGGAAAAACAAAATGTAAAGACTAGCATGTACAACTTGGAATGCAGATCAACTGAACTGAACAGAACAGTTGGACTGGGCCGGGCCTCGCCGCACCCACACACACACACGCAAACTCACACAAACACAAGATAGAAATGCTGCAAAGCACCGACCCCGTCCCCACTAAACTGAAATTAACACCCCGTAGAATCACGATTCAAGTGCAACCTTTGAGGCAATATACTGTCCCTAAGCATGCTTCAGTGATAACCACATTGCCCCAAAGTTGATCTTGTATATCATCACCTTTTAAAAGCCCACCCAACCCCACCAAAACATCCCACGGGCTCAAATCTTTGCCCCACCCAAGCTTCCCCCTCAAAAAAGGTAAACACACAAAGGATAAAGAGAGTATCCCGACATGCCAGAAACACAGAATCTAAAATGAGTCGTTCCATTTTAAAATTTTTCTTAAAAATATCTGTTGTCACTGACTTCATTTAGGTGAGCCAACTGTAAAGCTTCCGCTGGTTTACTCACTCCCATCCATCTGTCAACTAACCCCTCCCTCCTCTCTGTGGATCCCAGGCCAACCTGAGGCCAACAGCCTTCTGCCATCGGGCTCTCAACAGTAACCCATCTAAAGCTGCATGCATGAAGAACAGAAGAAAGAAAACAGGAAGTCATAGAAGAAAGGCCATTGGCCATCCCATATAATCATCATGAAATCAGGCAGATGGAACCAGGAAGCAGAGGTGCACCAGCCAGCTGCAGAGAGGCTGCTTGGCTAAAAGGTTGAGATCTGATTGGGTAGCTCAGCGCTGGGAATACAAGCCAGTACATGCAGATAGATTCATTTAGAATTTGTCTTTTTTTTTTTTTTTTTTTATACCTTTTTTGAGCTTGTGAATATGAACAGATTATCAGTTTTCCAACATTCAGTCTATACAGAACAGTATGAATAAATGTAGATTTTTGCAATAAGAGGTAAGTGAAACATTTGACTGATTCTTTGTCTTCAATGTGAGCCCAGTTCATTTGGCAGTCATCATCTGAACAAATTCTGTGGGGAAAACAGCAATAAAAGTCATCAGGAACAGTGTTTCAATTGTTGCTTAAAACACAGTGAATACATTATGATTGATCAGTCTAAGGACTTATGTCTATCAGCAGTGTGTGAAACATAGGGGGTCTTGGGGGGAGGGTCCAAGATCCCTTGATTGACACTTGAAAACCCAAACAACGGTTCTGCAAAAATCTTTAAAAATGTCTTGTAAGTCTACAGTATTTTAAAAGATGATATGTGCCGTATCCATTATTCAAACTGTAAAACATTTATTCACAAATAAGAATAAAGAAAAATATTGTGGTGTTTCCTCGTATCTCTCCATCTAAAACCTTATAGTTTCTGGTGAGGACTACATCCATGGGTGACGCTGTTGCAAATGGTCGGCAATGCAAATTTTGAGTTTAGAAAAGTTAACAATTTTTTTGCACCAGGTATTTCACACACTGTCTTACATAATTTAGCCTTGTTCCAAAAATGTACTTATACTATAGTATACTTGTATTTGTATTAGTGTACCTTCATAGTTGACCTGTCCGTCTCCATCGATGTCTGCTTCTCTGATCATCTCGTCTACTTCCTCATCGGTCAGCTTCTCTCCCAGGTTGGTCATCACATGACGCAGCTCTGCTGCACTAATGTAACCGTTGCCGTCCTGCCCAACACACATACAGCATTACAGGCAGCTCTCAATGAAAATACTAAATATATATTCCAATAGTACAAAACAAAATAATATTTTAATACGAAAATTTAAGATTCGACTGTGGCAAAATAAGCAGGACTACGGCGGCTGTCTACCTCGCTCGCATTGAATGCACCACACTGTCACCCTGCATTACAGTCAATCAATGGAGACAGTCAAGTATCACTGTCAGAGAAAGTAGTCCCTTCTTAGTTGTCAGCCTTAGCGTAAGGACACTCTGATCTCAGATGAATGAGTTTTGTATATCAACGCTAAACTGCTGATGAGAAAAATGTGATATACATTTAAAAATCAATTATTGTTCTGGTAATACAGAACATACACATCTAGGCTTACCTTATCAAAGACCCTGAATGCCTCCCGGATCTCCTCCTCACTGTCAGTGTCCTTCATCTTCCTCGCCATCATCGTCAGGAACTCAGGGAAGTCAATGGTCCCGTTGCCTGGAGGGTGAGAGAAAGCAAGTCATAGTTACCACCAGTCAATACAGTTTAAAAACGTCTCATAAAGACCAGTCTAACGGGATGGAAAAGCATGTAGCAAAACTACACCATTTATCACAGGCCGAAGCTGTAAAACACGTCATCATCGTTTACTCTAAACCGTATGCTGTTAAAAACATTTAATTCTGACTAACCTGAGACCAACAGTCACATGACAACTGAACAAAGCATTGAGGAGATGTAACTAGAGATTGTAAAAATGTGAATAGCTCAATATATATATATATCTGCACATTTCTTTCTCTCCAATTCTTTTTCTAACATTGGTAGCAATTGTGACAACAACTTGTATAAACACGCTCCATTGTTTGCCAATTTTTGTAAAATAAATGATGAAAGCGTTTTTTTTCTTAGTTTTTATGATTTATGGCAGTGTAATTGTTCTATTACACAGAAGCCAATTTTGAGTTCTCTCTACATCTAGCCATGGCTGTGCTGTTTGCATAGAGGTGCAGGACTTATATATTGCAGTGAAAAGGCCACAGAGAGAAAATGTGACTGGTGCGAAAAACACCCCAAAACTGCTTGGGGTTCAAAGGGTTAACTAAATGGTTCCCCATGTTGAGGAGGAATCAGCATACCATCTGCATCCACCTCGTTGATCATGTCCTGGAGTTCAGCCTCGGTTGGGTTTTGACCCAGGGACCTCATGACGGTGCCCAGCTCCTTAGTGGTGATGGTGCCATCTCCATCCTTGTCAAACAGGGAGAACGCCTCCTTGAACTCTGTCACACATTATGAGGAAAGATATTAGTAACAGGAGCTGATATTCCAGTGACTCAGGAATGAATGGACCTCTGCAGGGAATATGTGTTTATTGCTAAAAAATCATAATGCAGCGATTTTGTTGTCCCCTTACCTGCAATCTGCTCTTCTGTTAGTTGGTCAGCCTAAATTACAAAAAACAGAAGAAAGGCAGAGATTAGAACACTGGAAGCAAGAAGTGACAGGTTTTTTAAAAAAAAGCCTATATCCTAAACCAACACAATTTATAATAACTTGCAGCCATCGCACGTGATCACACACACTAATGGAGGCAGGCGGCGACACACTTGGTCATAGGTAAAGTGCTGCGGCCATAATCATCATTCAAGAAACCATTCTGAACTGCACTGTCAGACAAACTCAAGAGTGATGCAACCATTTGCCACAATTTAGTTTTTTTAAATCCATTTCATTTTTGGGCCCAAGCGCCCTGCATACTAACATCTAGTGACCAGTATGAACCACAGACACATGCTATGCTCTTTCAAATCATTGACAGTAGTATATTCTGGCTATCCACAAGGAATACATTAACACCAATGTAGCACCTAGTGACACTGAAAGCTCTCGCTAACCCATACGTTCCACTCTGTGTGTGCATCTGTGTACAACCTTTATGTCATCAAAGTGGATATCCGTGAGGTTGGCCACCAGCATCGCAGCTTTTGGTGCTGGTTTTTTGGCCTCTCTCCCTCCTCCATCCAGCCTTAACCCACCACCTCCTCTGCGCTGTTTCAGATCCACGGCTCTTACTCCTGCACCTCCCCCGATTACTCCCGTTTTGACGCTGGGGCCATCCAGCTGCCCTCGCACCATCACCAGGCCTTCAGCCAGGCACTCGGCCCGTTTGCCGTTCTGGACTCCCTGTTTTTTAACCTCTGCTAGCTCAGCCTTGGTTCCCTGCAGGCAGTTTCTCAGGTCCTGCATCTCTCTAACCATGCCGTCCATGCGGCTGGAGGACGAATCCATCAGCATCTGCAGGAAGGCTCTGTAGTTCCTCTCCTGCTGCTGGATGAGCTCCTTGTAATAGTCTTGTTGTTCATCCAAGAGGTCATAGACGGTAGACAGGCTAACCAGCTCATCTTCTGCTGGGTACGGGGCAACGTTTTTAGGCAGCATGGGGAGGGAAAGATGACATGAAGGGCAGGAATGATGTCTCAGGGTGGGAGGAATAGGTGGATGGAAAAAATGACGGCTAGACATCTATCAATTGCTCCTGATTTGTAAATCTGATGGACAGCAGATTTTTCCATCTCTCTGAATAGTTACATAACTGTATGGGTGAGGGGGAAAAAATGTGATTGAGAAGATGGCAAAACAGATGATGTTTTTAGTCCTCCTGGATAGGTAGATAGCTGGCTGAACACAAGTCAGTTGACAGGAGAACTGCAGGACTCGTCTTTCAATCTATCCAGTGTGAGTGGCTGGATGGATTTCAGAAGTTTCACAATCCCTCTGGAGTGGTAAAGGTCAGTGTATTGTCACTGACCTGACGGGCGAGGTCTCTCTCTTCCATGAGCTGATGGAAAAGCTGGTCCGTTGATGTTTTCCTGGTTACTTGTCCATCCCTCTGTGTCTCAATAAATCAGTCTGCTTAACCGTCGATCTTTCTTTCTGTCCTTGTGTCTTGCGGCGCTATGAGTGTACGTGACCAGACGCTGTCTTTCCCTGACTGCAGCGGACTCCAACTGGATGAGGCGATAGAGAACCTCACTCCCTTTACCTCCACGTCAGTGTGTGTGTGTGTGTGTGTAAGCCTGGGTATGACAGTGAAGCTTAGCTGTCTGTCCATCTCCCCAACAGAAGAACAGTAAAGATGGATGTACAGATGAAGTGTCCACCTCCTGCAGTAGTTCAATAGATGAATAGCATTCAACACTTTGAAAGACAGAGTGCGTGTGTATATAGACACCAGTCCAGAGGAGGTCACCCAAATGTGTCAGGAAATTGATTTTAGGTGTGTGAGAGTAACAGTGTCCAGACTGGGGGAGGTTGTATGCATGTGCTAAACAGTGGCCTGTCATCTCACTGCTACAGTTGCAACTCCTAGGGAGGATCAGTTGGCTGGTCATCTGACCTCCTAGACAGCATCATGGGTCACACCAAATGACCCCCTCTGTGAGTGACTCACTAATTACCCAGGAATTTGACATCAGTCCCAAGTTAAGGTTTGTTTAAGTAAACGAGCCAAAATTGGAAACCCACCCTTCTTACAAAACTAAGTCTATACTGTCATCAAGGTACATATAGAATGTGCAAAACTGCATTCTAACCAGATGTTCAAAAGTGGAGAATGTCCTCTTAATCCTACTGCTTGTGAATCTTCACATTTTATTTTCCTTTCCACAAGTCATGAGTAACATTGCATTTCATGAAAACCATCATGAGTTATATTCTATGTTTATTTTGATGTACTAGACTCTTGTTAATTCAGAAATAGTATATATTAGCAACATGGCATACGCCGTCTCTGATGCAGTTATCTTATGAAACTCACAACACCTTTTTCACACAAGTCAGAGAGATCACTAGATGTGATATTTGAATCTTTTTCAGAACATTGAACGTAACATTAAATGATTAAGAAATTGTCTGAAAGATTTTTAGAAATCAAAGCATAAAGGTAATGATAATCAGTACTCTAAATCTGATCCTACATATATTCTGTTTTTTTCTTCCATTAGGGACAGAGAGAATGAGCGATAGGAAAGATGATACTGGTCAAAACAGAAAGAATTACGCTGATGGTAATGACAGCGAGGATTTGTGTCAATGCATGCGTGTGCGCTCTAGCGGTGGTTAACAAGCTGCTAACCCCTCTAATACGCAGGCCAAATTCCTCTCAAGGCACTGCAATGCTAGTGTGATAGTGAGTGCAGCATGTAGGCCCTATGATTCACTTGTAAAGCACCCATTAACAGTAATAACCGATTTAGGGTGAAAATGACTGACAAGACAAGTATTTCTGCCTTAAACAAGTCCCACAAATAGAAAGGCACCATGAATATAGTAACAGAGATGTCTCAATCCCAGTGACTGCTTCCTGTATCACACTTTGTCAAAGTAACCATAAACCAGCCTGGTAACTAATTCAGCTACAGAAGCCTGGCCAAAATGTTCATTTTGATACAATTTAAAGATCTAACAGGGACATTCAAATGAAAATTCATTTGTTAAACACAGCTCAACCTACTCTTCTCACTCATTGAGAAAACCCGTCAGACTACTTGTAAATTACTTAACTTGGTTTTTAAGCTTATCTAACTGACTTCAGTTCAGGTAACCAAAAGTTATAGGCTACAAAAAAATTGAATTATCTTTCATCAGTAATGTCATGATGCAAATGCCTCAAACATCTCAGAAAGTTAAAGTTGGATTTGCACAGTGACACACACAGTGTAAAAAAAACTGTCCACCGTTTTTGACCCAGGTCTTCAAAGATGGACCTGCAGTTTTTTAAATGCGAATGAGCTGTTGGGACAGAAAGCCAGACACACAATAGGACACACACCACTGTGTTAGTCCAGGAGGAAATGTCAAAGACACAAACAAACAAAATTCACTTAGGATGTGATCCAGAAAATAATCCGCAACCATCCTAAATTTAAGCGATATGTTGCTGCAGGACTTTTTAAAAAGGTAATTGCATGACTAGTTAACTCGAGTACTGCATAATGGAGGAGCAATGTGTTCAGCAGATTACATCTGTCAAACTGAATGTGTGTACATTTACGAAGAGCTAACTGTCCCTGACATGTTCAAATAATAGGTGTATCTGTGTTTATTGTGTGGCAACGTGACGATGTACAGGTGTTACACCATATTCTGTGACCTCAGGACTCTCAGCCATTACTAATGCGGTTTATACAATGGTCACATGTTGTACTTTGATAGTCGTTACGGATGACCGTTATGATAATATGTGACCCTATATGTTCAAGGGTGACTAGCTGTAGGAGCAGTGTACGTTAAATATGTTACTCCACCAGCACTCCTGTTTGTAGCTGGATGTCTAATGTCTGTGCAACACCGGCATCAAACAAATGTGAAGAGACTCAACACTAACAATTGCGTCGCCAGCTTCACCGTGGAAACAAACTAACGTTACTAGTACTCTTGACACAGAAACGCATCCGTTACGTTAGTTGACTGATGGTACAGCTGTCAGATGTAACATTAGCTGTGATGCTAACATTGACAGCCGATCTAACCGCCGTAACTACTGCCAAGAGCGGCCACCTGTAACAAGTACTGTCCCTTCAGTGTGACATAATATCAAGTACCGTTTTAACTTCAATGGCGGGAACGAGCTTAGGCAACAACGGTGTGATAAGCTTCTCTGTCTAACCACTAAGTGTTAACAGCTAGTTAGCTAACGTGAGCTAATTCGCGCTCTCTGCAATGGAGGCTGCAGGATATTCCTCCAACAAAACCACTATCCGGGAGACACTAAAAAACGCCTGGCTGGTATTCAGTCAACTCAAAACCATCTCAAGTCGTCCATATCACAACCCGTGGTTGATGAATTACTCACCATGTCTGTTTGAGCTGGGAACGCTGGTCTGCTAACGCTACAGGGAGAGAGGAAATGGAAGGTTGCCACTGAGCAAGGCTGGCTGGAGGCGGGCAGGCAGGACGAACCACTGCTGTACGGTTCACTGTATTCCTCCGCACTGGGGAAATTCTCTCGATCAGTGTGGCGTCCTGGCTCCGTCTCCTCAAACGTGCATGCACACACGTGTACGCGCATACAAACCTGCTGATGTGCGCGTACCCGTCTTTGGGGTGCCATGTTTTATATGTTTTATAAAAGGATGTTGTTCTTGAATTATTAGTGTTTCTTAGTTTGAAAAAAATGTCTTCACTCAGAAAGAGAAGCGACGGTAACACGACTTTATGTGAAAGGGTTTGCATGCTGTGAAAGACTGGATTAACTTCTGGGGACCACCAGCTACTGACACCACATCTACTCCCTCTGTGCACTGTATACTCTGCTTTTGTTGATATTGTACTTCAGTGGTGCACATTCCCTAACAGATGTGCATGCATGACATACAGTGAACCTGGGCTGTGGGCTGCTTTGCCCCAAACCACCCTCGATACTGTGTATTCAGAGATTTAGATAAATCGACTGGTGTGAAACTCGGCTTTCGCATTACCAAATCAAATTACGCCCACTTTTCTGTTATGAACATATGCAATCATAAAACACACAATCTGACGCCCACCATTGAGCATCAACGTCATAAACACAATATTAGTGTAATCCGTACCCGATTAACTGCAACAGGCGTCTACATTTAAAATAAGATAAGATAAAATAAAATAATCCTTTATTAGTCCCTACATCGGTTGACATTGTAGGCCTAATACAAATGTGCGTGTAGTATCTTCATTTACAAATAAATCGCCTTAAGAAATATTGCATTTTCAGGTAAAAACGCTAATCTTCTTTATCACAGTAGGTTATATGTTTTATAAAATACAGCCTAGAGAGGAGAATTCTGCCTGGGGGGGGGAGGATAAGCATACATTTTACAATAATTGAGTCGTTCCTAATAGTGGTCATTCGACTTTAAAGAAAAAGACGAGAGGTTTCCTCGTATCTATTTTTACTGCTTTTTTAATCTGTCGAAAATGACAAAGTGACGGCCTAGTTTGCGTTACACAGTGTTTTATGCAGGCGGAAGGATACGTTTGGGTTGGCGGCACTGTGGAAGTTGTGGTTTTGCGTTTGAGAGGCGGATCATGATTGGATAGAACAGAACTGCAATATTCTGCACACTGTACAGAGACCGCTGATTGGCCAGGGCGGATCTGCAATGCGTCAAACCACGGCGCGGCAACAACGGCAGGAGGGAGCGACTCCACCGCCACCGTGGCCATAGTATGTTCTGTGAGTGATAAAATAGGGCAGGTGAAACTTCCAGGCAATTCACAGGTGGGTTGAGGAAGTTAATTAATAAAACTTACCGCGGACTTATAAGTTTAAAACTGAGACTGAATTCCCTATGTTAAAATTGGAAATCTTAAAATTAGATCATTTAAATAATGCAACAATGCATTGTTAAACTCTGTGTCAGATTTTGCATTGTTCACATGATGAAATTGAATATACAAAATGACTGAAAGCTAGAACTCACTTAAAAAAAGCTATCACCATGTGTAAAGTGAAAACTTCCTGAACTTGACACTGCCACAGCCGGTTCTTTTCTATTCTTGGTTACTGGGTAAGATTGTCTCTCACCAAGGTGCAGTGACACAACATCCTTTTACCTCATTATCACCTGGTGTCTCTTAAAACAGGGGTGTCTAAAGCATTATCAAGTTGAGGTATATGCATTTCAACTTCAACGTTCACAGTTAAATGATGATACAGTTTTAAGTTACATTTTCCCTAATCTTTTTGTTATGTTTGTCATTTATCTCAGTATTTGTTTACAATTATTTCATTAATCTCTAATGTGCAGTTGCCCTTTACAATCGCATCTAATGTAAACATGTCATGAACTTTTAAAATGGGATATTTCATTTGAAACGCGGGCCCTCAACCTCAGTGTGTATGCACTGAAAGGTATGCAAAAACAAACCTACACAACACATGAATTAGAACAATATATTTATTAACAGTATCTGGTACTAAAACACATGTACAAAGGATAATCATTAGTTCACTCGTTAAATGTGTGTGAATGCATCCGAGTGTGTGTCTGTGTGTCTCCTTTTCTTGCCATCAAGTGTCATTTTCATGTTGCCAGTAAAGCAAAATCATGTTCTTGAATGAGGTGTGTGTGTGTGTGTTCAGTCCTCCAGTAGTATATCCAGTTCTTCTAGAGGCAGTCTGACTCTGAGTTCTTTCTCTGTCATCAGATCTACAAACTCCTGCAGATGCTCGGGGAACAGCTGCACTGCGTCCATGTACAGACCCTGATCACACATGCGCCAAACACACACATATTTGCATAAATGCAAATTTAAATGTATGCACAATCACACACACACAAAGAGAGAGAGAGAGACAGAGAGAGAATTGATTTCTCATACTACAATTTAAAAATGAAGTAGCCAGAGGTCAGCTGCTGTGAAGGAATATCCTTTTTCTGTGTGTAGCTCACCTTAGCCCAGGGAATATTCTGTAAGGCCTTGTAGAAGATCCCTGTGGCTTTATCCACCTTCCCTTCTGACACCTGCAAATACACACAGCACAGCAATAAGACTTTACCGACTGTCAATATTTGTATATTCAAATGTGCAAATTACACAAAGTAAGTCTGCATAGGCTGGTCTTTCTGTGCGTGTTAGTTCTTAGACCAAGTCAATTTTGGGGAAAATTTGGAAAAATAATGCACTTTAAATTCAGAGAGTAACACACAGAATGAACAACATGTGATATTAAAGGCACAGCAGGCTTCTACAATAAGTATTGAGATTTGATTCCTTTGTAATATTTGTAATGCTAGACGCTAACTTTCTGCCTTGATCCTTGATACGTTTAACTTTTGCCACACGTCCATCGTGTGTTCATCTATCAGCTCACTGACAAGTTAAATCGGTGAAAAAAGAAAAGCAGGTATTTGCCCTCTTAGTGACGTCTAACTATGCCGTTATGAGTATGATTGGATAACTGTTAAAAAAAGGATTATGAATTTATTTTTTAACTGACTGGTCAAGGATAGCAAATAGGTTCAAGCATATAGAGTGTCCTCACAATATCAGGAAACATGTGAATGTGTGAATGTTATTTTGTCGTCTCACCAGGAAGTGCATGTACATCCTCCAAAGTAAAGGACAGTGAGCACCCATCTCTGTTGCTATAGCGCTTTCAAACAGTCCACGGATACGGGTGCTGAGGCCATTCTCTGGCAGGATGGGCATGGCAGCACCATGGCAACAAGACCTATAATGACCACAGAAACATACACAATATTAATAGTGATGTAGGAATTGTGATAGATTGATAGATTCTTGGCTTAAAAATTCAGTTGATGCATTTTCTGAATGTGATCTAAGTAGTTTTGTCTCCGGTGTTCTTGCCTTAGAGCGTTGGGGGAAAAAAGGATTGTGAGGATAATCGGTCCTTAAATACCTAGTGAAATGAAAAATACACTTCCCCAGTTTTAATCCTGTGTTAATTACTCATTAATCACTTGTTATATGCCAAATATATGTAAAAATAAATAATTAAAATAAATCAGAAGAGTATTTTTACATCAATATGTCTTTTCTCTTCTGCAATAACGGTAACAAATGTCTTGTCTTAATGTTTTTATACTTTTTTTTTACCTTGTTGCTGCTGAACTGACTGATGAGTCGCCAGCTGAATTTCGTTGTATCTTTTTACGATGTCAATAAACATTAAACACCAAGATCTTTTTTCTCAGTTGCTCCCGTAATATAATTAGAGAAAACTATGATCATGGCATCTCGATTATGAAGTTGTTACAATGCTTATTCCCATACAACATGAGTGCAGGATAACCTCGCACCTACCCATCATCCTTCCTGCTCTTACCTCTGAGCAGCGTCCACCAGCTGCTTCCTTTGTTGTTCAGCAACAATGGCAAAGAGGCGTGGCACCACGCTGCTGTTGTGCCTGGTTACAGAGTGAAAAAACCGCCGCGCCCGGCCAGCACTATGGAAGCGGTTCTCCACCTAAAACACGGGTCGCATGAGGGCCATTATGACAAAGTACACAAGGACTCATCTGGTACAGAATAAGCTGGGTGAAACACATCTAGAGAAGCTCCTTGCCAATAACTGATTGATTTGATTCTAACCCACGATGATGCAAAAATGAAATGAGTTTTGGTATCTTTTGAGTAGAAAATGGCTCACCTGTATATATATGCTCCAGAGAGGGGCGCTGGCGGGCCAGGTGGCGAGGGCCGAGGTCAGCATTTGTCTCAGTGTTGCCAGTGGAAACACACCGACGTTGTTGTGGTACCAAAGCAACGCCGCCTGCTGCACTGCCAACGCCTCACACTCAGAGGCTAGCCTGGTAACATAGTGCCTGCTGGCATGGCTGGAGTCAGCTGCAGACTGGCCAGCATCAGTGCCAGCAAGGTTGGCCTCCTCCTTACTGTTGAGCTGCGTCAGCGCGTGGTGCAGCTCCTCCGTCCTCTCTCTGGCCTGGCTGTAGACGGTGTTAGCTGCTTGGACGCCCATTGTGAGGTACTGGAAGAGAGCGTAGCAGCCTATCAGGCCTCTCAGCCTCAGCTTCTCTCCTAGCAGGTCCTCGTGACCTGTTGGTGGAACGATGAGAGGAGAGGATCAAATTAATGAAAGATAGACCTTCAGACCTGTCACCGTAGGAAAAGTGCAGCTGTTACTAATAACATTAACAATAGTGTCCCACTAAACCATGCCTGTGTGACAGTGAGCGAGCGTTCACAATACCAGGACCCTAAAATCAAAGCCGTTAAATGGATTCCAGCAATCATTCATTTTATTATTAAACCTGTGCTTTTCCTTCTGTGACGAGTGAAAATGTCTCCTGTGAAAAAGGCCTCATCAACTTGGGTTATGCATTCAACTGATGCATTACAAAACGAGTTTTAATTAAGATCATCCTTTAGTAGATCATCCTTTAGTAAAGGTCATTAGGTACCCATTTAGAGTATTGAGACCCTTTACCAAGGTGGTGGCTTGATCCTCATCCTCAATTAAGATTTGTCTATTGGCTTTTACAGAATGCATTAGTTTGGCAATGCTTTCATTTATTTTTAAAGTCATTACAGTAGTTTTTTTAATAATTAGATACGCACCAACATGATGTGTTGATTGGGAATTGGCCAGATGTGACCAATCCACAATAAATAGTTTGTTCGTCACTGGCATCAAACAATTCAGTGTTTCTGCTATCAATGACATGTATTCAACAAGCCGACAAGTCAGCTTTTAGCATCCCAGCTGTCCCTGGTCTCATGTTACCCTACATGGAAATGACTCCAATGAGTTTCACATAGTGAGATGTACAAGTTTTAAATTTAGGAAAAAGAGAGCAGCGGTATGCGATCAGTACTTGGTATTGGTAGACAGGTGAGAAAAAGTTGGACTGGTGCGAAACTGGTAATAATTAATGAAGGTTGTTGTTCCATGTTTCAGAACAATTATTAATAATCACGTACTTTATACCACACATTATTGAGAACCATTTTTTTAAAGACTATAGAAGTGTTTGCATTAATTGACAACTATAAAGATATACAAGTATAAAGACAATCAAATATTCACACAATCGTGATGGATTACATATTTTGCACAAGTTCCAAGTCGAGTTGATTTTCACGCTGTACCAAAATGATTAGAAACACTGGCTGCAAAGAAGTTGATAGAAATGCACTTATGAATCTAAACAAATGTGACATTATGTTTGGAAAAAATGAGCAGCAGTAACAGCAGAAAATGGGCCAAAACATGCAAAACCACAGATATGGGCCTTTTATAAGACATGTAGCAGCTCCGTGACGGATCAAACACACAGAAGTTGTTAAGGAACCTTTTCTGTTGGCCAGAGGGTTGCTGGGGCTTTGGTCCAGGGCTGACAAGCCGGCGGTCAGAGCCTGCTCATAACACTTCCTGGCTTTCAGGATGGAAACCGGAGAGAGCGACTGGGAGGATGAGGAGGTTCCTTCTGCCAGCCTGGTTAGCACACAAACAGCTGGGGACACGGTGACATCTGCTAGTCCTCCCCCCCGCGAGCTTGAGCCGTCCTCCACCTCCAGCTGGGCCCACAGCAGACACAGCTCGCAGAGGGCGGGGCTCTTCAGCCCTTTGGTTCCCTCTATGGCCGTGGCCGTGGAGAAGACTTTGCGGGCCTCTTCGAGGTTGCCCAGCATCCATTCCAGGCGGGCGTACTCCTGCCACAGCACCAACGACGAGCGGTTGTCGGGTTCTTTGAGCAGTTGCTTGGCCACCCGCTTGCTGCTCTTGCCCTGAGAGCGCAGGCGCTTTTTGTTGCCGCCACGCAGGCAACGCAAGACCTGACACGCAAACACATACGAGTAAATCAGTGCATTTGACTTTGAAAGTTGACCTTTTACTTCCAACGTTTAACTTGGAGTCCAGTAGACCGACTCCTACCTTGAGTTTCTCGTACTGCATCCAGCTGAGTGATAGGGCGGCTCGGTGCTGGGCAGGAAGGACCGGTTGGACCACACCGAAGATGTTGGTGACAAACCTCTCGCCCTGCTTCCCAAGCCCCACCCACTTCCTCGTTCCCTGGAGAGTGGTCATGTGACCCACAGAGTTAACCCCGGGGTCAGGTAGGTCGTGGGAGGTCAGAGGACACTTGAGACCATTACCTAGAATGTGACATAAAGTCAGCTTTGTATCAATGATTTGCTTCAAGTTGTTTATAACATAAAAAAAAAAAAAAAATAGCTAGTTTGTTTTATTAGGACTGTAGTTTTTTTACCCTGAGTGAGCAGAGAAAGGTTCTCCAGCAGCAGGCCAGGCTGACAGGGGGCAGCAGAGAGCACAGAGTCTACGGGCAGCCCCAGGAATGAGAGGAAACGCAGAAGAAGACAGAGCTGGAGCTCTGGTGAAGACAGACAAATTAGGGATGGGCCGATGTCATCAAACAACACCTACAGTTGGAGAGAAAGAGGGAGACGAAAAGTCAAACAAAGTCATTTGTTTATAGTACTGTTATCTGTTTGTTGTGCACTTTAATTTATATTCTTTTATATTCTATTGTACATTTTAATATGTTTCTATTTCTTGCACTGTGCTGATTGTTGTTGATTGTTTAATGTCATGCACCACCCGCAATGACAAATTCCTTGTATGTGCAACATACATTGGCAATAAACGGTTTCTGATTCTGATTTTCACACACTTTAAATGGGCTTCCACACATGCCACACATGAGACACTTTAAATCAGCACCTGTCTGTCCGGGTCCTCACAGTCCACTTCTGACTGGCCCTTGGCTTTGTCGGGCCTCCAAGGCAGCCAGTGAGCTGCTTCACGAGACGGCTCCACGTCCAACCAGACTGTCCATCTGGTCTGGCTCCGATCCTTCACCTCCTCCTCATCCTCTTCCTCCTCGTCCTCTTCCTCTGCAGAAAAACACACACACACACACACACACACACACACACACACACACACACACACACACACACACACACACACACACACACACACACACACACACACACACACACACACACACACACACACACACACACACACACACACACACTCTGGTTTTCTTGTCGTTTTCACGATTTTAGCCCGCAGATCAATTTAAAGATTATTCCAGGATTTACGTCGACAGTGGGTGTTTCACCTGCACTGGGCTGTAGCCACCCTCCTCGCTCTTGTTGGAGCATCCAGGCTTTCCAGCCTCTGGCTCCCAACTCTCCAACCCTCTCCTCCCCGCTGTCCCAGAACGGCTCAAAGAACTCAACCTGTACACACATAAAAACAGAATTTAACTGGAAGGCACAGTCTGTCCTAAGACAGCTAAGACTGCAAAAGGATCAGGCATTTAGGAGTGGGGACAAGGACTTGTATAAAGAGTCAAAGTACAGGTTTAGTAAGGCGGTGAGAGGCGCTAAACGACTGTACTCTGAGAAACTGCGACACCAGCTCTCAGCAAATGACTCTGCTTCTGTCTGGAGAGACCTCAGACAGATCACCAACTACAAGCCAAAAGCCTCACACTCCATGAATGAACTCCACCTGGCAGATGAGCTGAACGAGTTCTACTGTCGCTCTGATAGACAAAGGGACAGCCCTGACTCCATCCCCCACAGCTTCATCAACCAGCCCCAGACCAGCAGGTTCCCCTCCCCCAGCCCAGCAGAGGCCCATGCCTCTGTATCACCCATCCCAGTGTCCCCCCCACCCCCCTCCCCAGTGACGACTCTCTCTATTCTGGAGAGAGATGTCAACAGGCTTTTTAAAAAACAAAACCCCCGCAAAGCAGCCGGCCCGGACTCTGTCTCCCCCTCCACCCTGAAGCATTGTGCTGATCAGCTGTCTCCGGTGTTCACAGATATCTTCAAAACCTCCCTGGAGACATGCACGTACCATTCTGCTTCAAGGTCTCCACCATCATCCCTGTCCCCCAAAAAAAAAAAAAAAGCTCAGCAGAGGACATACTTCCTGAAGCAGCTGAAGAAATTCAACCTGCCAAAGACAATGATGGTGCACTTCTACAATGCCATCATTGAGTTCATCCTCTGCTCCTCCATCACGGTCTGGTACGCTGCAGCCACTGCCAAGGACAAGGGCAGGCTGCAGTGCATCATTCGCTCTGCCGAGAGGGTAATTGGCTGCAATCTACCGTCCCTCCAGGACTTGTTCGCTTCGAGCCTGAAGCGAGCAAGAAAGATTGTAGCCGACCCCTCTCACCCTGGACACAAACTGTTCGTGCCCTATCTGGCAGGAGGCTGAGGTCCATCAGGACCAAGACCTCACGCCACATGAACAGCTTCTTCCCATCCACAGTTGGGCTCATTAACAGATATATTTCATATGTTTCTACTTGCACTGACTGTTGTTGATTGTTAAATGTTATGCACCTCCCGTCATGTCAAATTCCTTGTATGTTCAACATACCATGGCTATAAACGGTTCTGATTCTGATTCTGATTCTGATTTAGGAGCACTGGTGGGTGTCCTCAAGCATTTTACGTGACCACATTTTGCTGGTCTGCTTCATTAAAGAAGTAGTTCAACATTTTGGGAAATGCACATCTTTTGCTTTCTTGCTTAGTTTTAGATGAGAAGAATCTATACCACTCTCATGTCTGCTGGTTTTAAAGGTGCCCTCTGGAGTTTTCCTGTAAAAACGCAAAAGTTACTTTTACATTCAGTGTTACTATTGTGTAAAGTCTAAAGAAAAAATGCAATTTAAAAAAAATATTTTAAATCCTGTACTGTTTACACCCATGTTTGCTAGCAGACTTCTTCTTCACTGCCTCTGCTGGCACACCGCTATGCTTCTTTATACGTTACTGGCATCAGTTGTCAATCAGTTGAATAGCATGACCCCATTGGGAGGAATGTGTATTGCTGCTTGCATGTGTGTCGTCGTGTGCATGTTCAATACAAACAAGGCCGATGGTAAAAGCATCACTCCCTAGCACTACAAGTGGTCAAAAGTTCTGCTAATTCTGTCCAAAGGTGACAAAATCCACCTCCCAGCACCTCTGAAGCGCCCTAATTACCACGTCGTAGATACAAAAACTGAAGTGAAGAAATGACAAGTTGTGGTTTTTCGGGGAGGTCATGTGCTTGACTATTTCTTAGTCTGGGCAAAGAAATGACAGGCTGCGTGGCAAGCTCACAGAGATCATAAGACTATTGTCAACATTAATCACCAGCATTTGGCTTAGATTTGCAATTCAAATGAATATTAAAGTTAGGATTAGTCTGTAAAGTTGTATTGCTTAGAGTGTGTTTGTTTGTGTGTGTGTGTGTTTACCTGCTGCTTGGTGGACAGTTTTCGTACGCTGTCAGGTTTGTAGAAAGTAAAGTCGATCATGGCCTGAAACAGAGAAATTGCTTTCTCTGAGTGACCAGACTGACGCAGGAAATGACACTGCTGGGTGAAGATATCTGGACAGAAAGAAAGAAAAGACAACCAGGAACAATTACAACAACTTTCAATAAGCATTGAGCATACAAACAAATACGTATATGATGCATCAGGTGTGACTGCCTTGTGACAGAAGCTGGTGATGAAACTGAGCAGGTAACTGAATAAGTAGTGGAAACACTGGATCAGTAAAGGCTAAACAACATCTCTGTTACCCAACATATCCTCCTCAAGCCCTGGTAGGGCCGGGTGAGAGACCATGCTGCCGTCGCGCACCGCACTGAGCGTGCTTAGACACTTCCCGTACGCGGCGTTGACCTTTGACACGGTGAAGTTGCTGAAGTAGCTCTGGGTGAACAGCAGATACTCTCTCCACAAGGGAGCACTGTTTGGGTGGAGGAACACCTGAGACACGAGATAAAACAGGAGTTAGCATTAGAATTACTATAAGCTTTGGTCTACAGACACGTCAACATTGGCCAGTGAAAAAAACCCTCAGAGAAGCATTCAATACATGGTTGTAGAAAGTGATCCATTGCAATGTGGAGGAGGCTTTGCTTGTAAACAGACAGGAGTGAAACTGAATAAACCACATACAAAATGTAGAGTACAGCTATTTTCCACTCTTTTTAGAGCAAAGGAATAAACCACAGCTGGGGTCAAAATACAGAAGCACTGCGTGAGTTTCATGGAAACACACAAAGACTGTAGACTGACCAGTTTCTTCCATTCTTTAGCCAGAAGCGTAGGCTCCCAGAGCTCTTGGCAGATCCTGAGCCTCTCCAGCTGCAGAGCTACACAGTCGTGGTTGGTGGCCACTGCGCGCTCCGCGATGCTCAGCTTCTTCTCCAGGACCGCTCTGTAGGAAGACTTACGCCGCTCGGCCGCATCGCTGCCCTGCTGCTGCTGCTCCTCGCCTCCAAATGCTGTCGCACTCAGCTCATCCTGGAGAGGGAGAGGAGGGAGGTTTAGAAGTAGTGCTGCATAGGAATAACTTCAGGAACCATTTAATCGTTGAAAAGTAATAAACAGGTAGAGTTCAGATTATAGGTCTGCTGATGATAGTAGGCTAATAAGACTATCCCACTGGTGTCATATATACGATACATATTGAAAGTTAGAATATAGAGGGCGTGAAAACATGCATGTGATTTGATGTCCAGCATGTGAGACGGTCCGTGGTTCTACAGTGTGCACAAACATAGGTTTCAACTTAACTCGAGGAAACATTTTCTGACCTGCAGTCATTTTGAGTGTTGTTTTGTTTGACTAACATTTGCTAAAAACTGTGCTGTTTTAAGAAATGAATACGCCTTTCTTAAAAGAATAAAACGCTATTTCTTTCTGCCCTATATTTTTATATTTACATCTTCAGTAGAAATGAATGGCCTGAGGGCCACGGAGCAGATAGAGATGTAGGAAAATACTGAGAGACAGACTAACACATTGTTGGCTTTTGTCTTAATCTGGGATTCGTTGATTATCAGAAATATGTAGAATAAGGCCTTTAATAACCTGATTGTAATACACAAGTGTACAAACCACGCACGCAAGCACTGACACATACACCTTTACACAAACAAAATGTTCAGCACATCCTCTCAATTCAAAGATGATTGTAAGGCAAGTGAAGCGGAACAAAGAGGCAGTCTCTATAGTAACAGAAGCAGAGTCTCATCATACCTGGTATCGTATGAATTCTATCCATAGCTGCGCGTCTGCTGGCTGCTCTCTGAGTCGCCTGTTAAACTCTTCCGTCCTCCCGGCCAAAGGCGCTGCACTCTGCCCCGTCTGGGTGTCCTGCTGCTGCCGCTGCTCCGTCTGCCCCTTCCCCTGCAGCCAGAGGGCCGTGGAGGAGTCATACACACCGAGAGGATTCACTGACGATGTCTGCACTCTGACACCTGGATTGACACGTTACATTTTTTGTATTGAAACAACAACACCAGGATTTTGGCTTACTTTTTGAGATTGTTAAGCCGTCACCGCCTGTTGAGGCTAAATCTCTTACCCGTCTCTCCTCCTTTGTTCTCCTCATCGTCACCCAGAGGGAGGAAGGAGGAAGGGCCGACGGCATCGCCGCGCTCAGGAACCCTAGGTAACGTGGGAGCAGGGGGCTCGGACCTCAGCAGCTGGCGACTGACTGCAGAGAAGTATCTGTCTGATGTTTTCTTCCTGTCCCCGCCTTTCTGTTTCTTATTTGACTCTGACACCTCCCAGCTGACTCCCTGTCTGCGGCGGTCCAGACCCAAGGACGAGCTGCCTTTCCTCTTATACCTGGAACACATGGAGAGTTTCATCACACTTCCAGGACATGGAGGCTCCACTCTCAATCGTTTTGATTTATAATTAAGAGCAAGAACCAACTGAAGGTAGTTCACATGAGATGGGATAGTCACTAAGAGAAGGAGAAAGATGCCACGGCATTGCCCTCATGGTGCAGAGTGTAAGCGTGTGTGTGTGTTACCTGGCTACGTCTCCTCTGTACAGGGACTTGTACGTCCAGTTGGCTGGGTCGGCTTTACGGTCCACACAGAACAGCTGCTTTGCGGGCAACTGGAGGTCATCCAACCAGGAGAAACAGCTTGCTAACGGAGCAACCTGGGGACTGCATGGCAGCACAGACGCCAACCATCAATACAGAACAGAAGCAAGCCAGTGCTATTGTGTATACATTTAAGAGTGTAAGCATGTGTGGTGTAAAAGTGTGCGTCTGTACCTGTCTGCCTCTTGCTCCCTTTTGAGGTCACTGGGGAAAACGGTTTCTGAGTCTGTCCCACTGCTGTCCGAATATCTCCCACTCTTCTTTTTGTGTTTTTTCTTCTTTTTTTTCTTCTTTTCACTCTTCTTTTTCTTCTTTTTAGGTTGCACATTACCCTCCTCCTCCTCCGCAGAGCTCACATCTCTGCCAACACTAAGGATTATAAGGTGAACTCAACGTTACCCAATGTGAAACCACTAATAACCTGCCTCAAGCAAAACCAAGAATGTATTTGACAAATGTTCATGTACTTCTAATACATGTACGGGAAAAGTTATTTTGGCAAGTTTCTAAACAGGGTTTGTATGTGAGAGTGAAAAGAGTGAAGAAAAAACAGATGCAACCAAGAAGAATGACAACATAGAAACAAATGAAAACAAAAGGAGAAATGCGTAATGTAAAAAGATCAGAAAATGTAATAAAACGTATAGAAGCAACCATAAAATCGCAGCATGTGTCACTGACATTGGCTTTCTCATAGAGAGGAAATCTAAAAGATGCTACGAACCACAAGGATGAACATGTAAAGCAGAATGTCCAGTATTGTGTCTGCAAGCAAAGAAACTGGCTTTGGGTTTTGATCTGTACCTCGATTCTTTCTCATTCGGCCTCTCATTGGTCTTCTCAACAAAACGACTGTGCAGAGAGAGGGCATCCCCAGTCTGAAAACTCGTATTGCTCAGCCAGTTTAGTTCTAAAAGAAGAATTAAAAAACGTTATTCAGTAATCAGCAGGAGGATTGAGAGATGTTGATGGTGAGTATCACTCACTGAGTGTTTACATGCGGTGTAGTATCACAGCTGTAACTTTGTTTTTTTCCTTTAATCCCATGTGGACACATCATATCCTATTACTGCAGGGGATACATGTCTCTCGTACTACAGTACTGAAGATTAGATGGAGAAGCTGAAGCCACACGATGGGTAAGTACACCAAAGTCTAGGAAGCCAGAAACCAGACTGAGTTAACTCAGTGAGTACAAACATTACAGATTATGAGTCAAAGACATGCCTGCACTGCCATAGAGGATCAGGATCCTGGATAGTATTAAAGCCATAGGTAGAAATAGGTATCCTGGCTTTCAGAAGTAACCGTGTGGGGGAATGTAAACTAATTGACAATAAGCTAACGCATCATTCAAAGGCAACGGTCGACGGACGTTAGGACAGTTACTATGAGTTGGCTCGTAGTTCAACAGATTTATCTTCTCAACACAGTGAAAACATAGCATTGAGGGGACTATCATTCCATGTTAAAACGGAAGCTACATGAAAGAGTGATCACCTTTGGACGAATCTTCAACTTTGTCAATCTGAAATTCAGCAAAAGCTGGAAACAGCGCCATGACGGTATGTCGCACATAAACAGTCGCAGGAACATGACGTCATTTGACGAGGGAGGCGCTCTAGAAACAAATTACCTGTTTATTATCCTAATATATTATCCAGTTTATTGATTTTATTGTTAATTTGGTGAATTTAATGGGGACAGGTTTTTTGTTAAATAACCGATATATTCTGTTTTCTTTCCCAATTCGAACACATTTTATAAATCCCTGAAAGTTATGTGTGCAATTGAATATTCTAACTACATATCGGAAAATATTTGAATTCAATCTTCTTTTAGAAATTGTATTAATGTATTTCTTGTATTTAATTTAATTTTTTTTTTTTTACACTGTTAAAAACTTTGATTGTCATGAAATTGTAATGTGTTTTGGATTAATAGTTGAGTCTTTTGGAAGAACAAAACAGGGACATTTATTTGTTGGAAAATTGTGCTTTTCTTATGGTCACAGAAATAATAACAGAAATATAAGCTTTGTATAAAAAGGGTCCTATTGGAATGAATGTGTGCAAGAAATACCTTGGAAGAAAGACTTTACCTTCTAAATGTCTACAGTGCTACCACACAACACGAGGTAAGTTTATGAGATAAGGCTCTATCCAACAAAATACACCCTCCAAAGTCTAAGAAAGGACATCCACACAAACTGTTCATTCATTGATGTATACTCAGAGACAATCCTCCACTTGATAATAAAATAATTCACAACATTCATAAAAACATTGATAAATGTAAAAGAATTTTGAATTGCTGGCTAAAGAGGGAAACTAGATTTATCTGGAAGGGTTTTATTGTCCAGGTCAAGATGAACATTTTTCCTGCTCACTCCCCAGAAATCTCTGACAGAATGATTAGCTTAATCTGCTAAAACAAAGACATTATAAGAGGTGGCAAGGTTCAATTAAAGGGGCAAAGTGGACGCCATATATTTCTCTGTTGTGAAGGGTGTTATTTAGGTGAAATGGGACTGCATCCCGATACAATTTTTCATAAAGTGTGAGATGTAGATTTTTTATTCAGTTTTGATTCGTTCAAACCTATCTTTTTACAGACCTACAAGTTCTCTTTACACTATTATGTGGAACAACAGGTATTCACTAAACACAAACCACTGTTAGTCGGAGCTTGGATTGAAAGAGGAATCTGGTCTATGAGCCACATAATGGACACATTTGCAAATATATTACAATATGGAGAATTCTGCGATAAATTACATTTTAACTGTTCTGTTGGATAATATAATAAGGTGACAAAGGTCATTTGTATTCCCCTTAAAATAATGGTTCCACAGGCTTTGGTGCACTCTATTGTGTCAGAGCTAGCAAGCAGCACACCAATGCATTTGTAGGAAATGTTTTATCACCAGAAAATGATCCTAATATTATTATCCTGTGACGTCTGTTGAAGCTGGATCATTTATGGAGGAGGGAAACTTGGAATTTGAACTAAATGATTTGACTCTATTTGGTGAAAATGTGATTAAACAGATTGAAGAATAAACCGACACCATAAACCCCCTTGACTCAGTTCAGTGTATAAGAAGCCCCTTGTGCATCACGTGGTTTGGGTAGACCTGTATTATAACGCCGTACACCGCCATCTTATGGGCAAGGCAGCCACAACAATGATTTAATCATTCCTCTTCTTCCATGGCGATCTAACGTGTAGGATTAGTTAGATAGGCTACTTCTCGCTTAATAATCATGCGATCACACTAAAATATTCTAACATTAAAACTGTTTATGAAGTTTAGGTATGCGTTATCAAAGATGATCATCTATCGCCTCAATGTTTGCCTATTTGATCTATTATTACATTTCTTGAGCAGCAGGCTCGTGTATTACAGATTAAGATAAATACATCATTATTATTATTATTAGAGGCTAAAACGAAGCTGATTTGAACCTATCTGCTTGGTTTAGTGAGTGTCTGAGTGTCTGCGTCATGTATTAGATTATATCCGGTGTCACCAAGACACTCTCAGAGTACCATCCAATCCAAACTCTACACCGTTTTGTTGACCAATGGGATGTCCGCTGTACCGTGACCGACATTTCGTTGGTCCAATAGCATGAATCGGTCCGCTGTAGCTGACCCGGCCCCACCTTCCCATGTTAGTCCGTTGCTGGAGCGCGAGAGTGTAACAACTATATTAACAGCTCTGTTTCAGTCGTTGTTCGGAAATTTGTTTAATTACCGTCAAAATGAGAGAAATCGTGCACCTGCAGGCGGGCCAGTGTGGCAACCAGATAGGAGCTAAGGTACGAATAGCTTTGTTTTAAAGAGAAGTATTAACTCAATGAAAAAGCGCGTGAATTTGGGCGGGCTAATAGATTAGCTTACTTAGCAACGACGCTAAGGGTGGCCGTGGTTTCCGTACCAACGATAGGTTTGACTAACTAGCACGACGTGAGGATACGTCGTGCTAGTTAGCCTGTTCATATAACTGTTAACCTCCACTCTTTGTTTCTCCTGGTTGTAGTTCTGGGAGGTGATCAGCGACGAGCACGGGATCGACCCTACCGGGTCGTACCACGGGGACAGCGACCTGCAGCTGGAGCGGATCAACGTGTATTTCAACGAGGCGTCAGGTTAGCCGCACTGTGCTTTGTGCTCCTACAGAGTTAACGATAGCTAAGAGGGGAACCCAAAGTGATTCAGCAACGGGAAGGTCTGTTAGTACCGGAGCTATCCAGCAGGGTCACGTTATCCCTAACCCGCTGGAAGCCACTAGAAGTCTCAGTGAACTCTCCTTCCTAGTTACCGTCACCGTTTCCATGGTACAACAAATCAACAAACTCTCCAGCTCACGAATGATATTATCCCAAATATATAAGAGGAATATCCCTCCAGCTCACGAATGATATTATCCCAAATATATAAGAGGAATATGAGGGCGTTAGCTTTAATCTATTGTCATATTTTGAGGCCAGGGCCTATAGGGCTATAGAAGCGTTTATGACCAAATAAAAATAAAAGTAAACTGTTAATAAAGCACTTTCGCATATATGTGTTCTCCAGTGACGTGCGGTGAGGTTCGTCAGATTTACAAATATATGAACCCAATATAGAGTAGCTTAAATCGCCATTCAATTGGCAGCTTGCACATCGACTACTGGTTGTTTTTCATATTTCACATCAGCATTTACACACACACACACACACACACACACAGGTACGGTACATATTTGATTCCACCGGGGGCGTCTGCTCCGCGATCTGCGACCTGCCCCACCAACCTGTTTTAGAAGCGGAGCGCTCGCGGGCGCCACCCGCGAAAATCTGTGTAGCAACCACGGTTTTATAAAGAGAACAACAAACGCATAAAAGGTTACTTTACCTGTCCGACGTTGAATTGCTGTTGATTTGGTCATATTTCCCTGTTTTTTGAGAAAT
Source organism: Pholis gunnellus (assembly GCF_910591455.1). Taxonomy (NCBI): domain Eukaryota; kingdom Metazoa; phylum Chordata; class Actinopteri; order Perciformes; family Pholidae; genus Pholis; species Pholis gunnellus. The sequence continues at coordinate 20,556,972 of NC_136542.1, forward strand.
GTTAAAGCATAGATATTTAATCTTAAATGTCTGCGATCAAAGCAAAATATAAGAAGAAGAGAAGTGTAGAAGAATAACGGAACTCCAAGCATGAACCCGACCCGTGGGCTCTTGCACGCCCCCTTCAGTGAGGCAGAGGTACTGTTTGCCTCCCCTCTGTGCTTCTTCACTGCGGTTTCTGTCAGATCAGCAAGACTAAATATGTTCTACACATGTGAAATACATGACCTATTATATGGAAAAAAATGACATATAATACAAGTGTCAACAAATATTACAGTGGTGACAAACAATGAGAAAGCAAAAGGCACGCGCTCAACCCAGTTAGTGAGGGATTGCGCAATCTGAGATGAGGCACAGCTCATCCTGCATCATCTCGCGTGTCTCCTCTGTTTGAACGGACATGAGCAAATTCAGCTATTTCGACGATAAAAATGATTGAAATCATACAGAAATTACATTTATAGCACAGATAAGTAGAGAAATATTATTTATTTTATCATTATTATTTTTTTCACTTTTCATGATTACCGCATGTCCCTGGTGTTCTCTCTCTGGATTGTCGCTCTGTGTGACTCTCTGCTGTAGTTGAAATCCAACCTTTTTTTAACATTTAATAAGACAAAGTAATTAATGCATACTAACAAAAAAGCTCCCAGCACTGTGTATGTGTGTGTAACTTGTAATAATAATACTAGTGATTTGTCTGCTTGTTTTTTTTAAATCTCCAGGTGGCAAATATGTCCCCCGTGCAGTGCTGGTGGACTTGGAGCCAGGCACAATGGACTCTGTGAGGTCTGGTCCCTTTGGCCAAATCTTTAGACCAGACAACTTTGTCTTTGGTGAGAATTTAAATGTGATCAAATATGTGTTTTGACTTGGGGTTTATGGGAGTCAATAATAATTTAAAGCTGTGTATCTATAAAGAGTTTCCTCTGCACAAGTGAAGGAGCCAGTCTCCTTTCAGTGCATGCACCCCTCACTGCAGTAAATGTGTCGACGCCCCAGATGTGACGGATGACTGTATTTGCATGTAACACAGGCCAGAGCGGAGCAGGAAACAACTGGGCCAAAGGCCACTACACCGAGGGGGCCGAGCTGGTGGACTCGGTCCTGGATGTGGTGAGGAAGGAGGCAGAGAGCTGCGACTGCCTCCAGGGCTTCCAGCTCACGCACTCCCTCGGAGGAGGCACTGGCTCCGGCATGGGCACCCTGCTCATCAGCAAGATCCGAGAGGAGTACCCGGACCGCATCATGACCACTTTCAGCGTGGTGCCTTCTCCCAAGGTTCGCATGATACGCATGTTTCAACTTTAAATATTTACCCCTCCACGTGCTCCTCAGTGCTTTTAATGCTGTTCCCTCTTCCTCTCTTTTGTCTCCCCTCCCCCTTCACTCTCCTGCTCCAGGTGTCGGACACAGTGGTGGAGCCGTACAATGCCACCCTCTCCGTCCACCAGCTGGTGGAGAACACCGATGAGACCTTCTGCATTGATAATGAGGCCCTGTATGACATCTGCTTCCGCACGCTGAAGCTCACCACGCCCACCTACGGTGACCTCAACCACCTCGTCTCCGCCACCATGAGTGGGGTGACCACCTGCCTGCGCTTCCCCGGCCAGCTCAACGCTGATCTGAGGAAGCTGGCCGTCAACATGGTGCCCTTCCCCAGGCTGCACTTCTTCATGCCAGGCTTTGCCCCGCTGACCAGCCGGGGCAGCCAGCAGTACAGGTAGAGAGGCAGGAGCTTGCTTTTTAGAGACTCTAACAGACCTTAAGTTTCATGAATTTAAAATTAATCCTAATTTATATTGTCTGTCTCCTTCCAGGGCATTGACAGTTCCCGAACTCACCCAGCAGATGTTCGACAGCAAGAACATGATGGCAGCGTGCGACCCCCGCCACGGGCGCTACCTCACGGTGGCCGCCATCTTCCGGGGCCGCATGTCCATGAAGGAAGTGGACGAGCAGATGCTGAACGTGCAGAACAAGAACAGCAGCTACTTCGTGGAGTGGATCCCCAACAACGTCAAGACGGCTGTCTGTGACATCCCGCCCCGTGGCCTCAAGATGGCCGCCACCTTCATTGGCAACAGCACAGCCATTCAGGAGCTGTTCAAGCGCATCTCTGAGCAGTTCACCGCCATGTTCCGCCGCAAGGCCTTCCTCCACTGGTGAGTAAGAGAAGGTTGGTGTCAAGACAGTGGGGAGAATTTTCCTGCACTGTGCTTCTTACCCAGAATTCATAGACATAACGCATGTGAGTAAGAGCTTACTTGTTTCAGGTACACGGGCGAGGGCATGGACGAGATGGAGTTCACGGAGGCTGAGAGCAACATGAATGACCTGGTGTCCGAGTACCAGCAGTACCAGGAGGCCACTGCCGAGGAAGAGGGCGAGTTTGAGGAGGAGGGTGAAGAGGACATGGCCTAGACGCCTACCATGACCTTTTTTTTTTTCCCTATGCCACAGTTAGGGCTCGGTCAACACGGTTCATATTGTCGAGTTATTAAATGCTGTTATTAAAACAATCGTTTTGGACACCAGTTATAATAATCGCACAGTTATTCTACTGATAGGCATCAAGTGAAAATATTGAACTCTTGTCCAGCCTTAGCAAGAATGCAAAGGATGTTTCTAGTCTTGGTTTTTAAATGTTTGTTCTGTCTCTTCTTCTGTCTTCTTCTTACTTCCTGCTTTAGGAATGAAATTATTTCATTCAGCAGAAGAAAAAAAGAACTTAATAAAGGTTTTACGAACTGGTGCTATGCTGTGTGGTTACTTCTGGCTACTTATAAATATGACTATTTATTACATGTTTTTTTTTTATCACTCAAATTATAAATCTTGAACCTGTCTACTAGCCGTACTTAAAGACTTCCTGATCCATCAGACATCGAAAATAAGAAACGAGCTCAAATAAACAAAAAAACAATCTTTTATATCTTGAGTATATGCATACGACGATAATATCCGTATGACATCTATGCAAAATGAGTGATGTGAGCCTGTTATGTAAAGTTTCTGTCCATCAGTTCAGAGGAAGTGACCTAGCAGAACAGGCAACAGATCTGATAATATGCAGCATCCATGTACTCACACCCTCAGATTAATGGATCAATCCTCATCGAACCACACCAACTCCCTTAGACTGTAGACAACCGAATATTTGTGTTCATGGCCTTGTGACACATTCATACATGTTAGAAGAAAGATTGTGTCCAAATCAGTGTGAATTACTGATGGAGAGAATATCATCTGACCACGTTAAATTTATAGTTAGTAAGTTACACAAGGGAACGTCTTAAGTTTCTGCTCACAAGGTCTGTGGATCATCTCTGGAAAGAGACATTGCTGTTGAGTTTTTCAAATCCTCCATCATGTTCTGCTTCATTTTAGTGCTTATTAGTGAGACTGGGAGAACACAGGAGTCAACACATTGAAGAGAAGAGAATCCATTCATAACTGATACATTCCCTTATTAAATATAATTTGGACAGAAACTGAACCAAAAAACAAACTAAAGGTCTCAGTGAAAAAATGGGCAACAGATACTGATCTTACTCACACACACACATTTAGTTTCAGTCATGCCTTCGTTATAAATGCTTCGCTCTGCGACCGAGGAAAGAAAGGAAGAAGAAGACTTTTTAATACTGGATGACAATACAGCATTTTGTGCATGACAATAAAACTCTTTTTAAATTTCCTCTGCAGCAGTGTGTTACAGTGTGTCGTTTAACAGAACTAAAGCTAATGGTTCAGCGCCAGACGACATGGTGAACGCTTAATGCCAGCAGACATCTGTCAGCTTCACATTTGGGCTTCTACACTGTAACAGATTCCATATAAAACATGAACATGAGGCAAAAGTAAAGGCACGTCAGCTTCCATGACAAAATATAATAAGAGCTGAAACAAACAATAGATCCATTATGAAACACGGTGTATTGTGGGTAGTGGAGTCATTATTACCATGAAGAACAAACTAATATTTTCATTAAATCTAAACGGGTCCAGTAAACAATCAGAACTCATATTAAAGGAAAACTAAACAATCCAAATCATGATCCAGAATTCTAAGAAATGAGTCACTGATGTCAAATGGACATTATAAGACATGTCCAGACATGATCGTGTACGTTTAACACCTCTTTGACAAGTGCTGTGACGTGGTTGAGCAGCAACCAATTTATTTGCCAATTTAGAAACATTGTTCAGAATCCATTCAAAGTCAGGTCCAAGCAACAGACCTTGGATGGATGAACAGAACCAGCATGAACACTGCTGACACAGTGGTAAAAACCTGAGGCACATTGTCATAATACTTTTGATTGGATGTATGGCCAACAAAAAACACACAATACTATAAAGACCATCAGTTATAATGCAGGAAAAGTCGAGGGTCAGGGTTGAGAAGAGTACTGTGACAGTACTTTGAGTTGTCTGCTGCTCATTCAAATTGTCCCAATTCCATTTGTCAGATTAGGGAACAACGGCAAAATGCAAGAGGAGAAACAAAAAGAGTCTTTTTAGATATTGGCACAATTAAAAAGAGAAAAGTTACAGGACTACATAAAGGGAGAGCATAGAGGGAGCATAGATCCCATTGTAATTGTAATCATAATAATTGAAACACTCCCAGTCATGATAATGGTGCGGCCGTAATTCTTAATATTGTTGAATCGATCAAGGTGGTCTGTAAGTAAAGCTATGCTTCCAGCTATAGGGGAGGAGTCAGCAACCTTTCTCATATGAAGTCCTATTTTTCTTTAAATAGTTTCTAATCAGTGTGCCATATCAACATCAAGGTTGACTTTAATGTTTAATGACCTTAATTATTAAGTTTAAATGATGACACCACATGAAAATTGAAATCTTCAACGGATCTGTACTTTCATTCCATCCATACGTGCATGCTGATGAGAGGGCACTAGAATTTCCAAAAAACCCCTCTCTTCCACACTTATTGCCAGTGTGCATTGGTTAAGCTCCCGTGCCTGAGGCTGCCGACCCCTGGTACAGAGCATAGTAGATTATGTGCACTGCAATATAATAATTAAGTGGATGTGTGAAATGAGCTACTCCTCCACTTTACCTCCAGATACTATATGAGTGAACTGTGGAGGGCAAACGGGGAGAAGGGAGAGTTGTTTGGAGGGAATTAAGGCCACAAAGGATGAAGAATAATCATAATCATCAGATAACTAGACAACAATAAAACAACAAAAGATGAGAGGCACTGCGAGTCTCCTCTATCATTACAAGGGTTACACTGATATACAGTATACTGGTTTAACAACATATTCAATCTGATATTGGTCGATGCATTTTGTTAAACGACATATTTGATGATTCATTTATCAAAACCACACTGGATGTCTGTGGTTGGTGCTTCACTTGAACTGAGTGACAATTTGTTTTCATCAAGTTTTGTGCAGCTATGGATGAACACGCCACACTGTCAAGTTCCAAAACCCTGCTCACCAGCGGGTAGAGCCACCACGACGCGGGCTCATCCTGTCAGAGTGTCCGTGAGCGAGACACTGATCCTAATGCTCAGGATGGGTCAAATGCAGAGGTCACATTCCATCTATGTACCGCTCTGTCTATGACGATTGTAATTAAGTTGTTTTTGTTATTGTTCTCAAAATGTAATTGTTTTGGATTTTGGTGAAATTTAAAAGCAATTCATAAATACCGAGCTGATGCAAAGCGGGGCAAAAAAACGATAAAACAGAACATTCAAACCCATCGATCCACAGATCTGACAGGGCCTGATGGATGTGAACCCTTCGCCAAGTTTGTAAACTCATTGTGCGTTTATGTCGGGGAGCGGATGGCCACAGAGTTACCCAAATGCAATGATCGTTTGTCTTTCATCGTGTCTGCGTTCTGTCTTTCCCGTTTCAAAGACCCGCCAGCGTACGCACAGCTGTCATTCACTGTAGGCGGATTTCGCCATCAGAGAGGGTTTCAGCTGCAGAGAAGAGATCAGCAGGGTGTGAACTAGCAGAGCTCCGTGTCACTGTAAACTGTGGTTGTCAGCGGCGGCTGAGGGTGGATGCCGAGCTGCTTCATGTTGCAGGTGCTGGTGAACCTCTCTGACGGCCAAGATGCGCGTGAGCATGCTCTGTAGAGTGGTGGCCTCTAACGGCTGAGAGGTGTACCAGTGGGAACTGTTGAGGTCAGAGATGGAAAGGACAAACAATTAATACAAAATATATACATTTCTCCAAACAGAATTCAAATTCTCGAAACTACTTGTTCACCCTCCACATCATCGAGTCACTTGTGCACATTATAAAAACGGAATAGTCTTACCCCTCAAAACATCTCAGCATTAATTCATTGCATACGTCACTACACTAGACTTTTTTGTTATTGTGTCCTGGATTAGTGCAGGAGTCTCCAACAAACGACAGTAAAAACAGTGAAGGTACAGTACTTTGTTGACAGATTGTGAATCCTGTCCCATCTCTTGCAATCAATAATAAGAGCACTAACGTGAAACTTCGTACTGTTGAAATTGCGATGCGCCATACAGAAAAAGTGCAGCCTCATGTATTTTCTATCATTGTAATCAAAACCTCATATCTTACTGAAAGAATTCTTACAGTGTACACTGCTATACTAAGGCTTAGCATTTTAGCATTCATCTTAGCATCTGGTTTGTAGACAGTGACACAAGGACTTGTCATTCAGATGGCACTGACATGCTTACTTTGGAGAAAGAGACCTCAAAAAGGATTTTGAGCAAGTAACAGGCTTTTGCCGTTAATTCATTGTGTGATGCCGTTTGTACCAATTGTTTTCGAGAAATGCACTTACTGTTTTACAAATACTACAGCTGATTCGAGAAATCTACCAAAGAGAAAAACATAAAGCGATACCTTTGCATGTTGCAAATAGCACAGAAGGTAATATTTTCAGCCCAATTAAATCTTGATTCCTGTCAATGACCTCAAAACAAACACCATTTTATGGGCAAATAGGGTGAATGTGCAGCATATACGAGGGTGGATAGGAAGCTGGTAATAAGCGACACCCTCACCACTGGGTGTCTTTAATGTTAGAGGACTGACTCTGACCTCTGAGTGTGCACAATCTGTTCAGGCTGCAGGAAAAACACGTCAGTTCTTGTCTTCACCGACTCTGGGCTGTTGGGGAGCAAGAGGACAGAGATGAAGCCTTTGTTCAGTTGCTTTGTACGTCTGCTTTCGTCTACAGGTGTGTGTGTGTGTGTGTGTCTTACCATCTAGAGAGGTAGAACTCGTAGAGTCTGACAGGACAGTGTAGAGGGTTGGCGACATTTTCAAGCATCTCGAGGTCCTCTTCCTCTCCCTGTCCCTGTCTTTTTCTGAATCGCTCTAAAAACAAAAAGAACCATCACCATAACACAACATGCTTTTTGGGACAATTTAAAATCCCGGTTTTGGTGTCTACAAATAAGGTGAATCTGATTTATAGAAACAATTTAAGGCTGGTATCAATAGTTTTATTGGTAAAGTCACAGTCACCTGACATTTTGTACTAAATATGGTCCGTGTGAAAATGTAAACTGCTGCTCAAAAGCACAGCAGCACAGACAAACTGCCATCACTACTTTCACTACTTTCATTTAAAAAGACACCCACCTGCGTGGGGCGTGGCCGTGCTGCTTCTGTGGTATCGGAGGTAGTGGACTTTGCCGGCTCGGTTGCAGGGTTTGGAGTGTCGAGTGAAGTTGGTAAAGGAGAGGCTCTGGTGCTGCCCCAGCGTGGTGAAACCGAAGTTCTTGGTGCAGAAGAAGAGCAGTGTGTTGAGCAGCACTATGGGGGAGTAGGCGCCCAGCTGCTTGCACTCCCACAGGTAGGACTCCAACACACGGGAGGAAGCAGCACCGCCTTGAGGAGGAGAGAGGGAGCAGGGAAGGAGCTGAGACTCAAAGTGCCCATAGCAGGCATTCACTGGCAAGGATGCCTGCACCGCATACTGTGATAGGTTTCAACATGACTGGGGCAGGATGAATGAGTGATCAGTGATTTTATATGAATGAATAATGATAGTTAAATATATTAAAATCATAACTGCATAATTAAAGTAGGTTTTGTATGATTAACTTCAGCTTTGTGGGGTCAACCTGGCATAATAGCTTCAAGTTTTGTTTTTGAAAAGGATAACCGTTGTAAGGTTTTGAGACATCCTGTTACATTAAAGCAGCATTAACAGATTCTTTTGTTGGCCACTTGGGAGCAGCGGAACAAGCCGTAAACTCAACACTGAAATGTTACCAACTTATAAAATTGATATGTTGAACCTGTTAGCAAAGTGTTGCATCATTAAACATCCATATTGTCGTTCAACCCATTGTTGGACTTGTTCCGGTACCGACACCGATGCCTCCGATGCAGCCTGAAATGTATGGATCAGGTATCGGCGAATCCGCGAGTCTACGCACGGATCCGATATCACATTATCAAACCATTTTATCATTTAACAGCTCATTTACGCCACACAGGAAAAACAACAACACGTGTCACTTCCTACTCAATCCGTACATCCTGGCCTATCGGTACTGCACACGTGTAAACACACCTTTGCTCAAACTCTCTTTTGTTAGTGCAACAAAAGTTATAAGTGATCTGAATCCATCACGGGAATGTCGGACTCCGCCACAATCAATTAAAACTAGAGGTCATTATTTAAAGAAAATAGACTGAATTGATATTGCAGAAAAAAATCCAACAATAAACAGTATTACAATTTGGGTGTAATGTAATGAAAATCTGAAGGATTATGACTTTATGTCAGTGATCATACCGCTAGGTAGTAGTCTAGGTTTCCATAGTGACAGCATCCCGCTGATCTTGGTAGCAAAGTGACTGTACAGCTCGTCTGTAAAGATGTTCTCTATGCGGCCCTTCATGAACAGATACTGTCCAAAGAGAGGGAGACGGAAAAGAAGGCATCAAAAAGGAACACACTAAAGGAATCAAGGTGTAAACCAGTGACACAATATGTGTGTGTGTGTGTGAGTGTGTGTACCTGCTGTATCCCCAGACAGAGGTAGAAGATGCTGTCTGGGCTGTAGGTCTCTCCATTGGGCCGTCTCACATCTCTGATGAAGTGAGACAGAGCAAAGCTCAGCTCAGCCGAGTCACACTGAAGGACGTCTTCTTTAATATCCACTAGATTAGCTACAGGGGGAGGAGACCACAAAACACAGTATGGAATAACGTAGGTTACACTAGAAGAGATCAAACTGGAATGTAAAGAGAACTGAGGCTCACATTCTCTCGGGTGTTTGTTCTGTTGTTGGACCCAACACCTCCAGGCTTTAACCCCGTACAGGTGGTTCAGTTTGGAGGCTGCTGGAGTCACTACTGCACTGCGGTTCAACGCAGTTCGTCTTCGACCCTGGGTGGATGGAAATGCAAATGAACATTGGGCAGTGTGGGAAATGGTTGATGCGACCGAAAGGTTGACTGTGAGCAGAAAATGCACGTTAGTTAGGCTAAAGTTGGGTGTATTTGAAAAACGTTTGGGTCTATAAATACATGTAATATTTAAAAATATACTCAAATCATAGGACAGGCAGATGCTCTTTGTTAAAACAAGTTCCCTGCAGCGAGAGAATCACAGAGCAGCCAGCAAGACAACTCGTCTGCCTACTAACTTAAGTCAGTAGAATGAAAGGTTATAAATCAGAGGCTGATAACATGCATGAATGAATGAAATACTGCTGAACTATCGGGGGAGTCATACCCGTTTCCGGCTGGAGTAACCTTCTCTTGGTCTCTTCACACCTCTCTGTGGAGCAGATGACTTCTGATCCAACGATTCTGCAAAAAAACACACACAGTTGTCGTGAATATATGTCATCCAGTTTTTTTTGGGGTGCACTTTAGGGTATATTGGCAAGTCCTTAGAAATAAAAAATGTTACTAATCCATTTTCTAAGTTGGATCAAAACAGTTTTCTCTCCTTATAACTTAAGAACAGGTGAAAAAAATTAGGTTTTTCCAGGACAATCTTTCTGAGTTCCTCCATTTTGTTTCCCATCTGTGAAAAGAAATTCTTTACTTGAGTTTATTGTTGTTATACTCATTTCGGCCACAAGAGGCTGAAGTTCTAAATAGGACTAAAGGCATTCATGTTTTCTTCCAGGTGAGTTTGTGTGTCAGCATTTATGTAAATTAAAACTCACCTGGAAGAAAACATAAATGTTTTTAGTTCTTTTTATGTCGTGCAGTAGTGGTGCACTTCAGACCCTTGTGGAATGAGTATTACAACAATAACAATGATTCCCACCAGTTTCAACTTAGAAAGATTATCCCGGCCTATCTAAACACAGGAGAGAAAACTTCCCTGTCAAGGCTTCTATAGTAAGATGATATCTCACCATTCGGGATGTCAGTCTCCAAGTCCATCATTGGAGAGGAGGGGGGTTGAGGCTCAGCACTGGTGGATGGTGTGTCGCTTGTCGTCGTGGTCCCCTCTGGCTCGGTATTGGGTTGGGGATCAGTTGATTCTGTGATGCTCTCTGCACTTACAGTAAGTGGCAGGTCGGCCTGTACTGCTTTTTCAGTCTCCTCATCTTCACGGATTATGGAAGTGACCGCCTCTGACTTCCCGTCTCCATTAAAAGAACTGCTCTGGTCTGCAGCAACAACATAAAAACAGACATAGATGAGGTGAAATTTGGGTAGTTACGCTTTTGATATTTCAGTACTTGGGATTGATTCATGTAGCTAACATAACTCAACTTTTATACGACAAGAGTGCATAAAATATCAGGACAATAAAGCGCCCTCACCTGCACTGGAAACAGGCCCATCTTTCTGTTTTTCTTCCTCCACAGCCACAGGCTCTGACTGGACAGCTGCATCTTTCATGTTCTTCTTCTGTGGTGGTACTACTATGGGTACAGGAACCTGTAGGAAACAGGAGAAACAAGTTTACATTGGCTTTGCTGCGGGAAATACTCAACACAAGGCACATGAATCATTTTGAATTCATAGAATTACTGATGGGACGTACGGGAATGGGCATGGCCATTGGAACAGGTGTGAGCTGGGAGTACATGTTCATAGGCACTGGAATGAAGACCGGTACTGGGACTGGCACCATCAACACTTTCACATTCTCCTCCCCTGCAGAGAAGCTAACTGAGGGCAGAGTCAGAGCTGGAGGAGGGAGGGAGGGAGGGAGGAGGAAACGAGAGGAGAGATCATGAAGAAGAGAGAAAGAGAGAGAGACAGGCAAGAGGAGAAAAGAAGGCAAAGATACAAAAAATGGACAGATTAGGCTCAAACATCAACGTCTCCAAAATATCAAAGTGAAAGAGAAATTAATTTGATATAAGAGGTAAATGAATTGGTGACAACTAACATACGTACTGCTTGTATTGCAATACAATATATTATACTACTATATTCAGTCTTGGAGCTGCATTTTTGAAGCTGCAGAAATGAAGAGAGCAGTTTCTGGGTCATTCTTAAATCAAACTATTACATTTGAGGGCAAGAAGACTTATTTTCATAAAAATTATTTTAAAATACACGCATAAACACATTCATAGTACGGATGGACTAAATGATCGACACCTCATTTTTATCGTCACCACCACGCTCGTTATTTTGATGTGAAAAATCACAATGAATGTAAGACCATGGCTGAGAATACTGATAACCTCCATCTCCAATGACTCCAAATGAATGAATGCAGTCGTGACTTATTGAAGCTAAAATGTTACACATAGAACCTGTGGCACATCAGTGGAGCAGGTCATGACTTCACTAATAACTGGATCTATGTAAAGGAATGTGCAGCCAAACGCATCAAGTTTCACTTTTCAAGGCACCTTTCATTTGGAGAACACATGACCTTAGACTTAAAAAGTGAAACTACTATCCTGAAGATCTACTGACATATCAACAGACTCCAGATGTTTTGGAAGTCACAGCAGATCCCAACTTATTACAAGCATCAAACTGATTTCGTCGTCATTCAATTGTCCATATTGACCTGCCCCTCGTACTGTCTGATTGCAGCGTGCCGGTCCTTTAGTGTGCAGCAGCAGAGCTTTCTGTCACTAGAAACACCTTTATTTGAGAGTAAATCACCTCTGTGGCCATCTATTCTGGTGGTCATATGACCAGTGACACAGTACTTTAGCAGTCAAAAGAGAAGCTTGGCCTGTTTCCTCATCCGTCTGCAGACTGCGTCTGCTTGTAGAGTTCGGTTTTGTCTTTCTTACTTTGGGTCTTGTAGAGTTTATGTCTGGGATGCAGCCATGATTACAACTGACCGCAGCCTTTTGTAACACTGGGACAAATGATTTCAGAGTTACTAAATAATGGCTACTTGATCGGGCAGGTAAAATCTGAGAAATATAACTCACACAGACACACATCGACAAGAACAAAACTGTATTCACAAATTCAATTTATTGACCAATTTATTTGAGTTTAACGAAACCATCCACACTGTTCTTTTAAAAACTAACAAAAAAAGGCAGCTATGCAACATGATTTCGCAATCCGATCCATGTCAGTGTCATCATAAAAATAAAGAATGAATAAAAACATGCCTCAACAGTGGAGAAGTTAAAAAAACACCAACAACGGACAGAAGGCTGCAAAAGAAGTAAAAAGTAAACAATTTTTTAGAGATGCACCACAGGGCTGGAATCAACTCAAGCGTCGCGCTGACTCGCTCCGACAGCAGACGCATGAATTGAAGTCAGCGTTGGTTCATACATACATCACACATTAAAAACATTAAAATGTAGCTTAACAGTACAAATAAGGTAACTGAACATAATTGAATGCCGTTTTCTTCACTCAAGATAATTAAAAAAATTCAAGTGATTGCGGATTTCAGCCTTGTGTGTACCTGCATCTTAAGTTATAGGTGGTGAATGTTACACCATCTCCTCCTCTGGTCAACACGGCAGCACAAATGAACCCAAACTAAATGACCTCCACCTAAGATCATCCACTGGGTCTGCTGCATTTCATTAAGCAGCAGCATCATTAATTCCAGCCAATTGACCCTTAATGAGAGAATGAACTCTAGTATGGTGCCCGCCATCTAGACAGAAGTGACTCAGTTCATTGATACTGGGGGTGAAGATCCCATTTAAAAAAAAAAAAAGAAAAAAAAAATGAGCCAGTTTTACAAGAACTTACAACACAAAGAACTCTTTAATACTGATTCAGTACTCGTGAGTGTTTCATCCAAAGTAGAAGCACATTTAGCAGCACAGTCGCCCGGAGACAGCTCCATGAACCTGCATTTTCTTGTCGGGCACATTTTCACTTAAGAGTTTTAGCATAAATTGTTCCCTGTTGTAAATGGAATATGCTCAGGAGCTTTTTTCAAAAACATATTGGTTTACCTAAACAATGGTATCCCTTTCATGATAAACCTGTACACTGACGTACGGTGTTTTTCCCCCATGAGATGCATCCGGGCGAGTAGGTAGGCACAAGTGACCTGAATAAATGTACGGATCAGGCTACATACTGTAGGACAGGCATCACTACTGCTAGTGACACAGTGCATGACTGTAATGTAAAGTGACATCACATCAAGGGATGCGTTGGAGGTACAAACAAAAGCGTGTGTGTGTGTGTATATAAGAACGCAACATAAATAAAGTGACAGCACAGAACGGTTTACATACATACACAAATCAAGTGAAATGAACGAAACATCACATTCGCATGTTTTAGGACACTTGACAAATGTGCCATGATGTTCATGTCTCATGACACGGGTTAATAAACGAGGTATCTTTACTTGCATGTTACAGCACCGTGTTGTAGGCCAGGGAAGCACTTAAGGAAGTATGTCAATCTAAACTGTTAGTCCATAAGTTACAGATGACTTGCAGTACCGTCACACAAAATAAATACCCTTTGTAGGAAGACGATACACAAAGACAGCCTTGAGACCTGTTCTGTATAAATACTGTCATGTATATTAAAAACACCCAGTTAAGTGAATCACTTCACTGCACCATCAAGTTTGCAAATACACATTCATGTAACTGCTGAAACAGAGGGTATTCTGTGGTTACTGTCAATAAGGTATTGGGTTAAACTAAAACAAGATGACAACCAAAAGGGAGGTTACGGTCACTAAAGTAGTGTAGGTGTGAACACAGCTGGTTAATCCTGTAGTTTAATCTGTTTAATCTTTGTCCACGGTCGGGTAGACGACAACTTCTCACGTCAGCAGGTCAGGAGGCTGTGGAGAGAAAAACTTGGGTGACAAACTCGACCCTCTTAACAAATCAGTTGAATTGACTTGGAAAAAGTACATAAATATCAACAGATCATGCCAGTGCACTGTTGTCGTTTCTATGATTTTAACAGCATTAAAAGGGATATTTTGGATCTTTTGAAGTGAGCTGCATGAGGTACTTATCCGTAGAATATTACCGACAGTAGATGGCAGTCGACACGCCCCCAGTTAGGAGACGGGGGCAACAGCAGAATGTATTTTAGGAACCTAAAAATATGGATCCGTTTTAGTGTATGCTATAATTACAATATTATGCCTTGCTGTCAGTCCTTTCCAATGGGCGAATGAAGTGATTTCATCTACGCTCTCTTCACAGTGTCCAGACTCCTTTGACAAAAACAGTCATTTTACTTTGTCGCTGGTTGCTGGTCTACCGCTGCCTCCAAAGGGCTGTCTGATGGCAAAGTAATGCGTTGAAATTATTCTAAACTGATTGATTGTTTTTATGTGTCTGAAATACATTTAGCAGCTGCCCACGTCGAAAGCAGAACATTGCTTTGCTCCAGAGCTGGTTCTCCTGTTTCTCCAGACGGGGGGGCGTCCCGACCGCCACCTACTAAAGGGAATAAACTGACTATGTTTAAGTACCGCATACAAGCCCACTTCAGAAAAATCGGAGCTATCCCTTTATTTTAGTGACAGTTATTGCAATTTACATGCACTACACACTAAAGAAGACTCCTTGAATAGTGGACACAACTGTGGTACAAAGACACATTTTAAAAACTATTTCATGGTATATTAAAAGTGTTGCTTTATTCAGAAGGCTCACCTTGTGCTTCCGGTTCAGGAGCTGTTTTGTAGATCAGTCTGGTGTGGTAGAGTTCAAAACAGGGCACAGGACAGAGGCTGGGCTCTCCTGAACACGTCTTACAGTAATACGACGTCTGCCTCCTCATTGTCCCACTCTTCTGCTCACAATGCTTTGTTTCTGAGTGCTCCCCCTCTTTGCTCTCCCCGTCCTTCGTGTCACACGAGTTTACTCCCTTTGCCTCCTCCGACTCTTCTTCCGTTTTCCTCACTGACTCTTCTTCCTCCTCCGTCTTGGGCTTCTTCTTCTTTCCCTCCTGCTCCTCTTCCTCCACTTTCCTCCTCTTGTGTTGCGAGCAGACCTTGCAGTCAGAGTCGGTCTCCCTCCTGGCCAGGAAATGGCGGCCTGTCAGGCGCGCTGGCACGCCGTTACACGGCTGAGTTTCTCCCTGAGGTTTTGGCGACGGCGCTGGAGATGTGGATGTTTCCGCAGATGGGTGGTCAGGTTGCGAGGAGCTATCTAGCAGAGCTGGTGCAATTATTGAAACAGCTAGTTGTGAACAACGGATAATTGAATGAACCAAAAAAAAAAATGAATGACAATATATTAGATGGTGTATAGGGTTGTGACAAACACCCTACAAAAGGCACACCGGCCATGGCCAGAAGGAAAGTAAGCTACTTTAACAGTGCTATTAAGACTAGTTATTACAGTATTATTAATGTTATTACGAATGTTTGCTGTGGGTATTAGCAATGACTGATACCGAGTTTGTAAATTTAGCACCGTTAGTCTTGACCACTTTCATCTTTAACCATTTTTTTATCATAAAAATGTAGATTATTATCTTCGTCATGGCAGAAAAGGTCAATATTAGCCCAGTATATCACAGACTTTCTTGTGTGGACTGTGAGAATAAAACAGCTCAATATCATATCCCACAAAGCAAGTTCAAAGTTTTTCTTTGCTTTTGTGACAATTCACCTTCTTGATTCAAACTAACTTATCTGATATGTGTCATAGGACACATAGCAACTGCCTCATAGTGAAACCTAACCCTCCAAAACCACGAGCTGTTTGGTTTGACCAACGCAACACAAGGAGATGTTTGTGAGAGATTTTTCTCTCACAAACATCTCCTTCACTCTGATGGTGCTGAGGATTCAGCACCATCAGAGTGTGTAGAGACACAGGGAAAAACAAAAATTGTATGCAAGCGTCAACATGATCCCAAGATCAATTTTAAATAGTTAATGAATAAAGTTAAAGTTTCAAATGTCTGTCTGAACAGTGTGCATTAAGTAGACGACATGCACACCTGGTATTTGGACACTGTAGTGCATTTTACAGTCAAACTGCTGGATGGCCCATGCACCATGTGAAACGTGCGCACCTAAATCCGGCTGTGCAGCCCGTCTGAACAAGGTGGAACACGGCTGAACTACCCAACTTGTTTGAGTGGGGTTTTTTTTGTAGTTACCTGCTAAATCATCGAAGGGTGTGGGCAGCTGGCACATGCTCTCTTGGTCCATGGTGAAGGGCCGACACAGAACAGACTTATTCTTCATTTGACGGCGACGGGGCATTGGCACTCGCATGGCATCAGTCTGAGTACTGGCCTGGAAACAGACATCAAATAGAAACTAGTAGGTCCGATCTGGTTCTTAATCAGAAATATGCTGCATTAGATTGTGTCTTAAATCTGAACAGTTCTCATATTATAACTATTATAACATTTACAAACAAATTTTTGAGTGAAGATCTACAGTTGGATGTTAACCAGAAACACACACACACACGCACACACACACACACACACACGCACACACGCACACACGCACACACGCACACACGCACACACACACACACCGTACATGGTCTAGGTTCTTGCCATCAACGTTGGAGGTTGGAAGTGCTCCTAGAGAAGAGGAATAAAAACAGCACTGCATTAAACCCCACTGTGAGTAGGGCATACCATGAATGTAGGAAAACAATCGACTGATATAACTAACCAGTAAGAGCAGTATCTGCTGACACACTGGGCTGACAGGCAGAGCCGTTGGCCAGTGACACGACATCAGCGATGACAGGGTTCATCTTTGAGGAATGGTGGGGCTGTGTTGGAGCTGGATGAGGAGAGAAACATACCGAGGTTAGAACACTTTTGGTAGTTTACATGTGAGATAACTGCTTTTTTTATTTTGTCCCCCATCCTCTTCTCACTGGGTGCACTCCATATCCCGACTGACATGGTGCCAGTTTATCTATTTATCGGGCTTTGGTAGGTTTTAAATCAGAACCGGACTGCAGTTGGTGGTTTTTTTGGTTGCTGACAATCAAATTAATCAAACCACTCCCACACAGTCCCAATGTTCAATTCTTCAAATAAATAACGTATTGTTTTCACTTCTTTATTTGATCCCATTAGACATTTGCCTGAAATTGTCATTACTAGCATATGAACTCTTGAGTTAGGGTCACGTTGACCTCTAATCCGTTCGACCTTCCAACCAAATTTGTAGAAATTCCTTCCTGAGATATCACTTTCAAGAGCATGGACCATACGGATTGACGTACCTACGTATGTACATGTACGGCAGGTACACTGCTACTCAACATCATACTGTACAACACCGATGCAGTAACACAATTTACCAAACGGTGTTTGTGGGGCCGTTCCAGTACCGGTACTGCTGGTGTGCTGGCTCGTCTCAAAATGCAGGTAGCAGTACTGCAGCAGGCAGGGCAGGTTGCAGAAATTACGGACTGAACCCAAACACTGCAGCTTCTCAGCCATATAGCCCTGTTTCCGACAACCATCACATCGACCCATCTGGACGGGAGAGGAAGAGCAAGAGGGAAGAAAAGAGAAGATGTAGAAAGAAAAAACAACCATAACCACGTTGAACACACAGTACGGCAGTCCCCTTGGTTCAATGGCTATCAATGTACAGTGGAATGGGACACCTGTCTCCTTACCCCATAGTAGAGCACAGTGTACTGGGACATGCAGTGGGGTCTACAGAACTCCTCCATCCTGCCTCCGTAGTGGCTGTGCAGCATCTTCTGGTTGATGCCGGAGCAGTAGGTGCAGGGACGCCAAGGATGATCCTTGTTACGGGATGTCAGGTCGTGTTTGAAAAGTTGCTTACAGCCTGGAACAGAGGAAGGATGGGCCTTATATTATTTTAATTACAGTATTACAAATACACATTTCAGCCCACAAGTCCAATGACACTGAATAAATGTGTTATTTAGATTTAGATGCAGGTTTAGTATTCATCTAAAAAGTATGGAAGGTCAGAGTGGCAGTTTGTCGTGATTAGTTTTGCAAAGATTGGAACCACTAGCAATAATCAGACATTCTGCATTTTCAATAATACAATTAAATAAGCAGATGTTTTTGAAGTGGGTTGCTTGAGGTGCTTGAGGTAGATGGTGGTCGGCCCAGTTTGGAGAACCTGACAGGAGTACCAGCAATGTACTGCTGTAAACGCTGCTTTAGCTCGTCACTTATTATTATTATCTCCACAAGGAGGATAATGCAGTCAGAAGAGTGTGTGCTTCTGTGATTGAGTGTCTACTGCTGATCTCGCATTCTGCTGCAGCAAACTGCATCATTTTCGGGGAGCCCAGTTATAGCTGCGTGCGCAAGGGCCTCTCATGGTTGTGGTGACTCACTTTCTTAAACACCTTTCACTGCCCGTTTTATAATCGACTGCCTGCGAACTCACTACTCTTGACCGGCAGGTGCCGCTAGCGATGACACAGCCGAGTACATCTTAAATCCCCCCCATCCACTACTCTGCGCCCAGAGACACAGTGGGGGGAAACATTAGTGTGTTTGGCTAACAGCTAACAGAACTACCAGTACACACACACACGCACACGCACACGCACACACACACACACACACACACGCGCACACACACACACACACACACCTTGACGCAACTCAGCTACGCAGGCAGAGAGCTTAGTGAGTTTCACTTTGTTTTGGCGAGAGTGTGCGATGTGTCTTAAACGACGACTTTGAGCAGATTGCCTGCATACGTCGCCGTTTGTTTTTAAGTTTGAATGAAGTGTGTTTTACGGCGCCTTACAGGTGCCTAGACGGGGGGGGGTTAGCCATTTGTGGGCTGTACTCGTTCAATCACACAATACAGCAGTGGTCGTTGCAGACACACCTGGCGGGGATCGGTTGATCTACTCAGTGCACCTTTTTTGTTTGTGTTGCTGTGTGACTTTTGTGTTTTAAAAGAGATAGTTAGGATTGAAACTGATTGAGTTCCTGTGCTCTGCGAGGTAAAATCGCTGTGTTTTGTCAATGGAGTCTTGTAGCTTTGAAGAGAGCATAGAAGGATATAGAAGCTTCAGTTCCCTGTGGGAACGGGTGAAATTATAATAAACATAGCGCACACTTCAACTGATATTGATTTCTTTAGGTGCCTAAAATAAGTTTTGCTGCTTCCTGCCCAAAGAAGCACATTAGTTAGCTTTCATGCTGGTATTCCTCTCCGTTTCTCCAAACCGGGGGCGTGCCAACCGCCATATACTGTAGGTAATACACCGTCGATGGAGAAGTACCTCATACAAGGCTATAATTCTTCCACAGAAGCGGCAGGAATAACGATGTCTAAAGGAGCAAAAACGTGTCTACTCACTTTCACCGCAGAAGATCAAGTCTTGTTGGTTATAGCTGATGGTGTCAAAGAGCACTTTCTCCTGTTTACAGAACTCACACACAATCAGGATATTCTTCTGGGTTTTATACTGCTCACAGCACGTCCTACTGCAGAACATAGAAATATGACCCTGAAAGAAAACAATTAGCATTGATATCATCATCATCAGAGTTAGTTGATGAGAGTTACATTCATCATGCATAAGGGTCCGTATATACTTAAGAGTCAGCATGGGAGCTGTGTTCCTTACTTGGTGACTGAGTAGCAGCGGCTTCACGTTGAACCGTTTGCTGCACTGATGGCAGGTCAGCTTAGAGGTGTCACTGGGCCCGCCCTCTGCTGGTTTCAGGGGCTGACCAGCAGGTGCTCTGGCCTGGGCTTGCCCTGGGATAGGGGGCGAGGACATGGCTGGGTAGGGAGGCACCAGTGGGGGCACTGAGGTATGACTGGGATGGTGGCTCTGGTAGGGGACTGAAGATGGGTGGTCCTGAGGGATGGGAGGGACTGAGCTGGCTCCTGCAGAGGGCCCTGGTTTTGGGGCATCTCTGAGGGAGGGGTCCCTGAGAATGGAGGTTCCATTGATAAGGTCCGGCTGAGAGGTGGCCCCGGACTTCTGTGAGGACGAGGCGAGAAAAATAACAGCAATGTCAAACCCACAAGACGACAAGGCTTAGACCGACAGATGTTCCATCAACAACGTTTGTTGGATACCAAAAAAGTTGGTATGCTGTTGGTGCCTTTACCCTGTATACGGAAACACAGTCATAGGAGCAGAAGTTACGAATGGTGCCGTCCACCATGGCCAGATGATACTGAGGAACAGCTGACACCTTGCACAGGCAGCAGGGAAATGCAGCACCTACGGTGAAAAGGGTCAAATAAAAAGTAAAGTAAGATCAAACTTTATTCATCTTGAGGTGAATTGTTGTGCAGTAGTTGCAATATAAGAGTAGGAAAGAGTGCAAATAATAAATATATAAAGTCTCAGATAACAATAAGGTGCAAATTGAAAATACATACTATATATATATATATATATATATAAATAAAGTAAGGTGGCACCTGTAATGTTTTGAATTCAATAAATCCTTAATATTAGTATATTTATCATGAACCAGGAAGGAGACTGTTGTGGCATATATCATCTAAACTTGGCACACGTACGTACGTACGTATGTGCGTGCGTGCGTGCGTGCGTGTGTCCTTACCAGTGAGGATGTGTCGCGGTGGTCGACTGCGTTCCACACAAGCAGCTGAACAGTACAGCTGGACTTTGCCCCTTTGGTCTCGTTCCATGATGGTGAAAGACACTATCGCCACTTTGTGACAGTAGGCACACTCAACAGTCTTTCTGCAATTCTACGCAAAAACACAAATAGAATTCAAGAGGTTTGCATTTGCTTGACAAACATGAGTGCCGTGTGCGATTTCTGATGTTATGTGATTTGTGGGTCATTAACACTCACGTCCTATTGCCACTTGGAGCCACGAATATGACAACATGTTAAGTAGAGCCTAAGTCAGTGGTTCTCAAAGTGTGTGAGGCATGACGGGTGAAAATGTGATGCGGAAGTGATGTTTTGACGCCGGAACGGTAAACAAATGGGCTATCGCAATGTTGTTCGTTCAGACAGAAAGTCTAAATGAGGTAAAGCCCTCCGACGATGGCTACTTTGCTCATGGGTTCACAGTGGAGAGGAGGAGAGACCAGTGTGTATTTTATCTCTGACAACTTTGGCAGCTGACTTACACTTCAAGCATGTCAGTAAAAAAAGCGGTTGGATAAACTCTAAGTGGAAGCTACGTTTTTCTAGTTGCACGTACGAAATGAATAAAAGAAAGGTCAGAGGAATGTTCATGATCTTAGTGGTATTTCTTTTTTCTCCCTCCAAAGGTTTCTCCGTTGAAAAGTTTAAGAACCACTGGCCTTAATGTTCATCATACATGTTCCTGCCATAAATTCTGAACAATCCTTATTTAAAAAAAAGCATACCTGCTTGTAGGTGCTAATACAGGTGGGACCACAGAAGTTGAGCTGAGATCTGTCGATTGTGAGCATCTGACAGGAGCCTGAGCTGCTGCTACAGTAAAGTCCGCAGCCTTCGCAGCAGTTCATTGCTAGGTGCCGCATCTTGCGCCATGTTACAAAGCAAGCATCACTGCAGAGTCTGTGCAGACGGCCTTGATGAGTGACCTCATGCTCGATCTGCTGCGAAGATGATAAGAGTCGAACACAAGGAGAAGAAAGAATTAGACCGTAAAGACACAGAGAACCGTGGTAATTACTGCCGACTTGGCTTCTTAACAAAAATCTGCCGTTACTGTAAAATCTGCCTTTTGTGTCTCTTACCCTATTAGAGACTCTGCAGACACTGCAAACGGGTTTGTCAGGCGGTCGCTCCACTGGTTTCTCAGGCGGCTTCTCGGGCTTCCTCTCTAGTCTTTTATCAGGAATCTTGTCAGTCTGTTTCTTCTTGTGTCTAAAGACGGACAGGCAGAACTGGCCACAGAAGTTAATGAAGGTGTTGTCGTCTCCTGGAATCGTGATCATGTCCCTGGGCTGAAGGATCTCCCTGCAGAGAGACACGCACAAGAGGTAAATACAGTAGTCAGGTTAGGGGATGGAACGTACTAAAGAGGCAAACGAGGACGAAAAGTTAAATATTGAGTTAGAATTAACATACATTATGCATTCACGCAATAGTGTCAGCAAGTTTATTACCTCAACAAAACTTAAGAAGTCGGTATGAAACCGTTTGTTTTTTGAGTCATGCGGAAAAATATATGAATATATAATGAAACTTAAAATTACTAAAACTGAGACAATCACTTGTCACAGTGAAATAATGGCCACACACACACACACACACACACACACACACACACACACACACACACACACACACACACACACACACACACACACACACACACACACACACACACACACACACACACACACACAGTTTTTTTTATATGTACAGTATATAGGATTTAGGGATTCTACATGTGCCCCAATGAACACACAATTTCTCAATGAGGCCACCATAGAATGAAATGGTCATACAGTAAATAAAAAAACAAAAAAAACAAATGCAGTGATCCACAAAAGCTTTATTATAAACTTAATCAAAAGCTCTTGTGGTCAGCAATATGGTGGAAATATCTTGCTGTCTTGAGGCAAACTTTACTCTCCCATATTTGTCGGTTGCAAGACAACACCCTAAAATACATACATAGTTTTGATTTGAAGCAGGAATGCACAGTTTGACCGCGAGTGTTTCCATGTGCTAAATGAATAAGACTCATATAAGCCAACTGCCAGCTTATGTCAGCTAAATGAAGGCCTGATTTAAGTTCATACTGATGTCAAGTGGAAACAAAGATGCACCTGTTGCACTGGAAACAGGACCGGTTCTTGTTGGCTGCAGGCAGGTGGCCGGTCAGACAGACCGTGGAGCAGAAGAGCTGCGTGGAACCTTTTCTTTGGAATGCTGTTTGGCCTTTCAGCAGAACCTACGGCCATTTACAAAACCATGAGACATTAAACTAACAAGAAATAAAACCCTACATCACTGCCAAAAGCCCCGACACATTAAAAGGGATATCTGCTCATCATGTGATTAACAGATCGGATCAATATAGTACATATTGCAATATTCCATGTCAATTACAATGCATAGAACATGATTGGTGTCCACTCTTTAACTTTTCACAGTAATAATAGTTATTCCCTAATAATATGCACATCTATGCAGAGGGCTCTTGTTACGCAGGACTAAGTTACACCAGTACCTTAGAGCAGCCACTGCAGCGAACGCTCCCAGGAACGGAGGGCGGAGGTGGGCGGGGGGGTGCTGGTACCAGAGCTGGTAGTGAACTTTGGACCGGAGCTGGTGGTCTGAGAGGGAAGGGAGCCATGGCTTGTAGGACAGCACTTCTACCTGGGATAAAAATGGTCGTCGTAGGGGGAGCTGGGACTGCTGCTGGGACTTGAGTGGATAAGAGGGGAAAGGATGGTAAACAAGAAGAAATAGAACTCTTTTGATCACTTTTAATAATAAAACACACACGCATGGTAATTGTGCAGTTCTGATGCATTTGCTGCAGACAGATGTATCTGTTGAGCTTTTCTGGTGAACTGGCTTGTTACGCGTGTCTGAGTGGCACGCGTAACAAGCCAGTGGCACTAATGGAAGGTGGAAGCAGACAGTAGTTATTTGGCTCAAACAAAACCACTGGTATGGTCCTTTAATTGTGGTCAAACTAACCCAAAAGCTCTTGCCGGCAATAACCTAACTGCCCACAGCATTTTCTGTTCATGCTTTGAAGCCACTGACTTTGACCAACAACCCACATTAGTTTCCTGCTCATGTCTCTTTCTTATCTACCTGACAAACATGAACACACATGGGCACAAAACGACCACGACAAAACATAAACTCTGATGTTCAAATGAGAAGAAATAGGTCACAAAGAAACAAATAAGAGAACTCACCAGAAGGGGATGTAAAGGTGTTCCCTCCACCTACAGAGTAGACGGAGCTGATCCTCAGCTCCTCCTGAAATGAGCACACATCAAGATATCAGATTTGGTTTAATTGGGCCTTGAAGACAACAAGACTAGTTTCTGTATTGCTATAAAAACAGTCTACAATTAGTAACAATCAGCACACAGTATGAGCTGTCAGCAGCTTCAATCCAAATAGACCATTCGCTTCTGGTGAAATCCTCTCCTATTATTACATATGGAAATTAAAAATCTACACATACTGAACATAAACAGCTGATCTCTCCCCACACCTACCTCCTGATTCTCCAGCTCCTCTTTGATCTGTCTGATGGAGCTCTGAGGCAGTAAAGCACTGTCGTAGCCCTCATCGATTGGCTCATCTTTAATATTGATTGTAGTAGGCAATGGGGGAGTACTGTCCTCCATCGGAAATGCCTCTGACCTCTGAAATAATAAAGAGTATTTATAATTACCTGCTGAAGGTTCAAAGATTTTAGAATTGCAGTTGCATGACAATCTTTCCAGATCCCTACCGCTCCCTCCTGGCTATCTTCAGTCTCCTCTGTCTGGTTCAGGACGCCTCCATCTGACAGAAGGGTAGAAAAGAAAACAAATAGAATACATAATGTAGAATAAAATAAGAGAAACTAAGCAAATAAAGATTCCATTTTCATGTGACGACACGAGAACTTGAACAGTTTAGTTATATATGCTGAGAATACGAATTTAAAAATGTGTAATGAAGAAATGTACAACCAGAGCCAATGGTGCCACCACAGAGCACAAACTACATGTGATGACTAGACAAAGTCACTTAAAAGGCCACTGCAGTCCTTCATAAAGATGACAGACTTACAAAAGACAGATTTTAAGAAAAAGATTGAACATTAACGCAGAGGTCAAGACATCTCGACTTATGTTGCATTCCGTTTGAACTGGGAAGGCGGACCAAGTACTCAGGTGAAAATGTCAAACTGGAACGCCGTCTGAACTCGCAGACGAACCACACCAGGCCTCAAAAAACAATGGCTGCTCATCAACAGTAAAAAAAAAATGCTGTCGCAATATGCTGTTTATTAGCACTCCTGTCCCACTAAATCAGTCATACTTATAATACTGTCCAACTCCTATCTGTGACCATGTTGCTATGAACTAGTATGGCTACTAATAGCAAACCCCACTGAGTTTTTGGGCTTGTTGTACTCGGGTGTGACGTCTTTCCAAGCTTCTAATTCCAGTTTATGAGATAAATAGAATGCTCAAGTCTCGAGTATAGGTCAAGCCCCCTCCAAATACTGGACCATACATTGGCCATAATAAAACTCAATTGTGTCTTTCATGAGACCCTCCCTGCCTGGTTAATGCCCATTTCTTCCAAAGCTCTAATAAACCTGGTGCCATCACAATGATATCATCAGAGCCACAGAGGACATTATAGAACTGTGTTCACAGGCTGAACAGCACTCTCTGTGACAAATGAACTGAACTCAATGTGTAAAATATGGCATTAGTGAGCAATCTTGTCCTTTACAACCGTCTAAATTCTCTTGTGCATGCAGCTTTCTTTACCTCGGCTGTTTTCAGGTGTGTGGTCCTTTGAGGAGTGAGAGGTATTAGCAGACTCTGTGCTCCCTTCCCTCTCCTCCTCCTCCTCCTCCTCCTCCTCCTCATCCTCCTCATCTTCCTCCTCCTCTTTGGGCTGAAAGGCAGAGGGTTTGCCTGGATTTGCGTTGTTTCCGACTCTTGTTTTGACTGCTTTTCGGTTTGCCTTACCTACATTAGCATCCTCCAGGCTGTCCAATGGCAGGGCAAAGTGCCAGTCTTCATCTTCTTCATCTTCCTCCTCTTCTGGCCCAAACGCAGGAAGGCCATCTAGTGCGTCATCACATGCGGCCCCTCCACTTCCTCCTCCTCTTTCGTTAGCTCCCATGGTAAACGAGGAGGGTCGGACAGTGGAAGGGGAGGAACTGCGAGGAAAGGATGACTCTCCCACCCCCTCATCCATCTTTTCTTCTTTACTGCTGCCGTTGCTATCCTCTTCTACCGGTTGTTGTTCCCCTTGTCCTGAAGTTTCTTCTACTACCTTTGTCTCGTCCTCACCTCCACTCCGGGAAGAGCTGGCAGAGCCCCTGGAGGAGTCAGCAAAGTCTCCAAGCCCCATCACTTCGTCAAACACTCTGGACAGGCGCTGCTCGTGCTGTAGGGAAGAAAAATGTTTGGGAATTCCTGTTTAGCACTCAAAGAAAAATGCATATTCATCTTCAATTCCTCACTGTCAAACCTAATAAATGCTTAAACCTCAAAGTAACAAAATATTCATTATTGAGAAACTGTTACCCCAACTATAAATACTATAGCTGCAACTTTATCTTCAAAGATTTAATAAACAAGTCACACACTTCTTTACTCAGACTCATTTAAGGAAGAAAAACACCTGATCATCTGTTTTTACATTTTTCTATTTAAACTAAAAACCCATCTAGTCTGGCTTCATTGTAGTGTTTTACACTTTTTTGTTTTTTATTTAAAATTACTTAATACATCTTATTACAAAAATATAATTTTTGTATTTCTCATTTTATTTGGCTTTCATTTTTTAAGTTATTCAAAGTTGTATTATTATTATTACTACATCATTTGGTGTGCATAAGTGTCTTCATCTTTGCATCTGTTCCTCTCAAATAGAAAAACATAAGTTAATTGAGCAATTCATGTTTTATAATCACATCACAACTATTATTTATTTTTAACTTAATGAACCAGATCGTGAAATGCCCCACAAACCTCCAGCTAATCTCATCTCAGACAACAATGTTTACCTCTTTGTCAGCTGCAGATAGTGAGGGACATTTGTACATCACAACTGTACTTTTCACTTCAAATTAAGCACTGGGCAATGGAAAGCTAAGCACTGGTGTATCTACGGTTACTTGTAACATCAGTGGTTACATTTGAATTAAGGCCTTTGTAGACCTTTATCTTTTATGTTTTTGTCGTAGCGGGAAGAGCACAGCTGGATCTAAATCACACAAATTATGGCTCTGCTCCATTTAACAGCCATGTCACAGACACAACATGCACAATACCAGGGATGTGTTGGTGCAGCCACCTTTAATGTTGTTGATTACATCTGTGCTGTTCTTGTTATCGTATGTCAAAATGCTTGTCACAGAATAAGGTATATTAGTGTAACTACTGCATACAGTGAAGGTCTATCTTCATCCACTATAGACATGAGTGCCAAACAAGTGCCTTTACTACACACAGACAGCCTCCAATAACAAACCCATTTTAGATACAAATGGCTGGAAAGCCAAATTCAAGCCATCACCATCACATAAGTAATAACACAAAAGAGTGCTATCAGTGTCTTGCTATTATGGATTCTAATGACACAGGCCGAATGCTGTCCGGTGTGGAGAAGGCGTCCCACCAAACCCATTCAAAATTCATCAAATGTATCGCGTCCTGGCACACTTGTAAACGTATACAGACACACTCACCAAGTGATCCAGTGAGACAGCTTAGTAGTTGCTGGAGTTTGAGTAAACATTATATTTAAGTAAGTGACTCGCATGCCAACACTTAAATTCAATAAAATATCCACTTTTGATTGTTCGCAGCAGCCCTCCGCGATGCAACCTTTGTGGAACCAGTCATCAGCTGCACAGCTGCGGTGCTGGATTAACAACTGCTCCTGGGGTTCATCGGAAGACCTGCGTCATATCCTATGGAATATGTTCGTTTTCACATCATCAAGTCGGCCGGCTGTTACAGGCGCAGCTTGGCGTGGCGGTGTGCATCAGTGCAGGGTAGCAGCGAGCGTTCGTAACGTTAGGCTAGCGAGCTAACGTTAGCTTCAATGTGCACATCCCGACCAGAAGCTAGCCCACTATAACGGAATGTCCTGTAGATATCAGAAAACCAATTTAGCTTACCGTTTGGGGGTTGCTTTGAATATATTATGTTTATATTCCTTACCTTTAATCGTTTAAGTCTAAATTCCTCCGACTCCGCCATGTTTTAATTATGCTGCAGACGCCGTGCTTCCAAACACCCACCCTTCTCGGGTTATGGCTTATGTACGCAAGCAGCAGCTAACAATACTAACAAAAACAATGCTGCTGTAAACTCACTGAAGAGACATGGTCACTTTAAGTCAGCTAACGCCAGCAACGTTAGGTGAAGCACCTGTCGCACAAGTTAAACACCTAATGATTTTGGATGCAACTTACTTTAGAAACATGTTAACGTTACATATAAATTGGCCAAAGGGCCAGTTGTAGCCTTTAGTGGCATCTAGCGGTGAGGTTGCGCATTGCATCCAACTGTATCCCCCCCCCCCCCCCCCCCCCCCCCCCCCCCCCGCCGCTTCCAAACTACTGTCCAAGCGTGAAGAACTGTAGAAGAACCTACGGTGGCCTGGTTCAGCAGAAAACTTGCAACTTCGGCGTTACTCTGAAAACACGTGTCCCTCCTCAGCGATTTCCATTTACGAAAGGCCACACCATATAATCCTGGTTTTCTGCTTTTGTTTCTTCATATTTGCGCTTCTTTGACAGCGAGGGTTCACGCTCCTTTGCTTTTTCTTGTGCTAAAAAATAAGTATGAACCTCCATTTGTCAACATTTGGGTTCTCAAACTTTTCAAAACACAAAATGCGTAGCCTGCACCAGCAACCACTTAATACTATTGTTCTTCTTCTTCGCCTTCCAACCGGTTCATTCATGCAGACACTTCAATGTAAACGTCAAAGGCCCTGTTTGGAACCAGTCTTTAGTTTGTCCGTTGTGGGACACGGTAGAAACATGGCTGTGCAACATGGCGGGCTCCGTTGAAGAGGGCCAGTTTATCTCTCTTGTAGATATGAAAGGCTCATTCTAAGCTAGCAAAGGCATAACGAATCAGTTTCATGCGATTAATGTTATGCACTAATGAAAACAGAATAAACATTATTTAATGTCTGCCAATATATCCACTTACTCAGACACACTGGTCCTTTAAATATAAAGACGACGAAGAAGAAGAAGGTGGGGAAGATATAGCGTTACCGTATTTTTGGGTGGCTCTTCTTCGTCTTTTGCTCTTGGCATGTTAGGAAGTTGTCAGTGATGGTATTTTGCTCCTGCTAAACTGATACTTATGTTGTACAAGCGTAGACTTATTTTAGAAATGCCTAATTACTTTTCTAGTCCTCCCATGTAGACCACCACATTACTAACCCCGCTTTTTCAAATGCTGTCTTGAAAAAATACGCCCCACTATATTCGCTTCAATACGGTAATTCCAGTTTTGAATGTCCACGGAACTGGATATAAACAACAGCCAAAGGATTGTTGTTTTATGGTTGCACTGCGGTTTATTCAGCTTGATGCACAGCAAAAAAACATAAACATATACAAATTAGTCTCAATCAATCAATACAAAATTAATATTAACATAACTAAGCAGCATAATACATTGTCTTTTAATTAGAAAGGGATTTCGGTCCCTCTGCAAATGTGTTTGATGCTAATAGAAACATTACAATAAGTGGCTATTAAAAGGGTAGGTATATACTTAAGACACAGTTTAACTAATTGTATTATGTTAAGTTGGGTTAAGAAATGTCTGTAAAATGCCACCACCCTTGTAAGCAAAAAAATAGCCCAGTGAGGGTAGCTGTTACTCGATTAATCAAATAATTTTAATGGGTTACTGACGTTTTAAAATCTTAATTTAATCGGAAATGATTAGAAAAGGAGCGCAGTTACATCCATTCATTCTTTTTTGACCAGCCCGCTGGCTACCACCTGGGCTCTGACTATGTGGACTCAAGACAAATTGTAAAAAGCTAAATTAAGAATAAGACCAACCCACAAGGAAAGAAGACACTGCCCCTGTAATTTGTCCTACATTTTCACTATTCTACATTATTGACCCATTTATTGGTGAGGGCCATACTTCATCCTGTCAGGGCCAGCGCTCCTATCCAGCAGAGGGCGGTCTTAACAAATGCATGGCTCTACCGTAAATATGAGGTTATCTGCGCAAGCTACAGCATACTGCGGGCACGAGAAGAATAAGCTCGGTGCTAACAATGGAAAAACAGTCTACACGTCTAATTCTGATGTCCCATTTTAAACTTTAACAAAAGGCACCGATAATTATCTTTTTTTTTACACACAGTTGGTTATATGTATTGCATCCACTGCGGTATCGAAGGCATTTCCTTTTAATAGAAATGTACAAACCACAGCAGACAGCAGCCTGTCTGGTAATGGAAGCCCCCTCTATGTAAGCGTATTTCTATGTGCGCCGACCCGACGCTGTCATCGGGGTCAAACGGCCATCAAAACGTTTTCAGGAAACAGTGGAGAGGCGGAGTTGAGCCGACATTTGTTATTGTTGTTATCGTCGCTTGCGTTGTACATTCTCCCCTGTCCGACAGTCTGGTCGGCCAACCAGCGGGGTGTTTTCTTCAGCTGTACGTTGAGAAGTCTCTTCACCAGCGAATGAATGGCGGTGACGGCGGCGAAAGCGGCGGCGGCGGCAGCGGGGGGCCCGGCGTCTTTGTCCCGGTTCAGAGGAGCGCTGGTCGCGGCTGTGCTGGGAGATTGTGTCGGCGGAGAGTTTGAAGGAGCGGAGGAGGTCCCCATGGAAAGCGTGCTGCAGCACCTGAGCAACCTGGACGACGAGACCAAAGGGAGTGGTAAGTAAAAGGATGAGATTTCATACCAGTGTCCGCGGGAAATGAAACAACGTTAACATAATACAGAGCGGCACTGATAGCAGTGGGAGATACGTTACTCTTGAAACGTTTGGTCTAAATTCAGTTATGCAGTAAGGATGTACTAGCTTGCTATTACCCAGATACCTGATATTAATATGGGGTAATGATCTCGGTGAAGTAAGTGTTACATAGGGGGCTTACCAACACTTGAAAATCCTGCAGTAATTCAGAAACACTCCCATCTATTTATTCTACCATACTTTACAGCAATACATCAAAATAATAGTAAATAGTCACCAGTTATGGGTACCCAGAAGGACCTCCACAAACCCAAAGCAACCCATTTAATATTGAGAAAACCAAGCTTCACTTTAACATCAGAGAAAAATGGCGAACAGACTTTACTTGACAAGTCACCAAAGAATTGATACATTTTTCATTTACAGACTACTGAAATTCTAGTAATACTGATATGTGATGCAAGATGTTCTCGTGCATCATGCAGTGTTTCTATGTCTATGCCTGTGCGTGTGCGTGTGTGTGTGTGTGTGTGCGTGTGTGTGTGTGTGTGTGTGTGTGTGTGTGTGTTAGGTATCCTTGAGTACAGTGACGACACTGCAATGGCACGCTGTGTGGTCCAGTCTCTACTCACCCGTGCCGGCTTTGATGAGCAGGACATGGCTCGCAGGTATTCAAGTGCACACTGCCGACAACAATGGCTTCTTCCGCAGAGTGCATTACGGTGGCAATATTGTTGTTGAGGGTCGCACTTACACACACACACACACAAACACAAACTGAAGCTCTGGTGTCTCACCCCTCTAGGTTTGCTAAGGAGTACAGCATGTCCCCGGGTCGTGGCTATGGTTCTGGAGTGATCCAGGTGTTGAAGAAGCTGTCGTCCCCTCAGCTCAGTGACGTGTACCAGCCGGCCAAAGACCAGTTTAATGGTCGAGGCTCCTTTGGGAACGGGGGAGCCATGAGGGCGGCTCCCTTCGCGCTGGCTTTCCCCGATCCAGCTGATGTTAAAAGGGTGAGCAGTGGGATAAAAAAAATCCTTGGTGACATGCATGTTAAAGCTGGGCACATTTTATGACTTGCTATGTGAGTCTCAGTGAGTCTGTAAATGTGTGGACTAGTTTAATTTCTTGCCCAGTCATAAAAAACTGTGGCCCAAGTGAGAAACATTCAGCCCACTAAGTTCAATTCCCATTTTTCATTCATTTAAAACGATATATCTAACACACAAAAATACTTAAACCTAGAAATTGATAATAACTTTAATGCCAAGTCAAGTCCCACATCACCAGGACCCGAGTCAGGTAAAGACCACTGACTCGTTGAGTTTGATGACTCTCCTTTGTCCCTTTCCAGTGCGCCCGTCAGGGTGCCATGCTGACCCACTCCTGCTCTCTGGGTTATAACGGTGCGGTGCTGCAGGCGTTAGCTGTGCACCTCTCCCTGCAGGGGGCAATAGACAAGCCCCAGCAGTTCATCAGCAGGCTGATCACAGAGATGGAGGAAGTGGAGAGCAACGAGGAGACACGCAACGATGCCAGAATGTGAGTAGTACATGAAGAGGTCCGAGATGTAACCTGCTGTTCATTGGCATATTTAGCGTCAAATCTTCTGTTAACACCGTGTTTCCGTCCAGCCTAAAAGAAGCAGAGAAGCCGTTCTGCGAGCGCCTCCACAGAGTTAGAGACCTGATGGACAGGAGCACGGTCAGCATAGAGGAGGTCATTTCTGAGCTGGGTCAGTATCTGTTCATCTTCGATTTAATCTTAAAGTTAGTACCCATCCATCCTTTGCTGTCCCTCCATTGACAGTTCTCAACACCCATGTTTTTATACAGACAGTATTCTATTTTGATTGTTATTTTCTAGGGTCCCAACCAATGACAATTTGTATTGATTACTCTGACACGTTTTCTCAATTAATCATTCGTCTTAAAATATAGGAAATGTCACCTTTCACAGTTTCCCGAAGACCAAGTTGACTTATTCACTTAGCTTGTTCTGTCCAAGCAACAATCCAAAATCACAAGATATTCAGTCTACTATTAGAAAGATGAAGCGGTAAATTAGTGCTCCGACTGTTCGTTTCACCTCCATCCAACCGTTTTTATGATAACACATAACCGTAGGATGGAATTCAATTTCCTCCTTGGGGATCTTGAAAACCATGAAAGCCGTTCTGTAGTTGAGAAATGATCTACATTTTTCTGCTCTTGTTGAGTTAAAGATTTTTAATAGAGCGATTGGATTGTTTCAATAGGGGCGATGGAACTGTCTTCTGTGTTGCAGCCCCACTGAACCCAGCTATATTTACTTAACATGTTTGCCTTGTGAACAGCTCATGCTCAAATTCAATTTCCCCAACTTCGTATCACTCAACATCTTCCCGTCTGCCCTCCCAGGCAACGGCATTGCAGCGCTCCACTCGGTCCCCACCGCCATCTTCTGCGTCCTCCACTGCCTGCTGCCCAGAGAGTGCCTCCCGGCGAACTACGGCGGCCTGGAGAGGACAATAGCGTACAGCCTGGCCCTGGGAGGGGACACAGACACCATAGCCTGCATGGCGGGGGCCATCGCCGGGGCCCACTATGGCATTGAGGCCATTCCCCAGTCGTGGATTAGGTGCTGCGAGGGGGCAGAGGACGCAGACGTGAATGCAGAGCGGCTCCGCATGCTGTACCGCCGGTCCTCACAGGGAGGCAGTGGGAGTGGGACGGGGGGGCGGAGCTGCGAAGATGCACCTGAAAGCAAGTCAAGTGCTTCTAACGGCACAGAGAAGAAAGCTGGCGCTGAGTGATTCCTCAACTGGAGTTTGAAAAACAAAAAAAGGACTCTGGAACACACACACACACAGACACGCACACAAATTACACACTCACCCGTAACAAATACCTTTTTGTTTTTCAAACTGTGTTGGTTAAATGGGAACTTAATTAAGGGGAAGATATCTGAACATTGCAACATTATTGTAGTGGTCATACAGCTCATTATTTTCTGAGACCCCCAAACGTGGAAAAAATGTAAATGCTAAATTTGTCAGGTAACAGAATGGTGAAGCCGAACAAAGAAACATCAAGATGTCCGCAGATGGACTGGATTGACCGTTTCATACAGAAATTTGGTCTGTGTATGCACACACACTAACACACCTGTCTCCCTTCCCTGCTCTGTGTTGAACAATCCTTCATCATGTGAAAGTTGCACTCTGAATTGGCCATGTCTTGTTTTATCCTTTTGGTGGATAACAATTATTTAATAAACTTTTTTTTTTATTCACTTTTTCCGTATGAGTGTTTATTTCGAATGTAAGACTCAAAATGCAAATTTGTGCCGAGATGTCTTATTACTAATGTTGTAGCCCAGCACAACTCCTAACCTACAGGCTGCAGGAGATTGCTAGTATTAAGAAGACTACAGTCATAGTGGTGAGACTGAGCTAAATGCTAATGTCATCACGCTAACTTGCTCCAGGTGACATCTTGTTAGTTTTGTGTTAGCTTGCTAACATTTGCTAATTAGCACTAAACACAACAAACAACGGGGGTTGATGTCAGTAGTTTTGCAGGTATTTGGTTCGAAACCCAAATACTGGACGAATTCAAATTTTGACCTGATGGTGGTGCTAGATGAAAAGTAAATGGTCTAATAGTTGTTGAGAGATGCCTTATGGTATCGGTGTGTGTGGAGAACAGAACAATCTTTCTCCAGTGTTTATATTTTGTGTAGGTTCCTGTCACTGAGGACTCCTGCTGCCCCAAATTAAATATGTCCTATCATTCAAGAAAACTAAATAAAGTGGAAAATTGTTATACAATCCTGTTTCTTTCTTGTTGCAAAAATGTATTTAAAATATATTTATGTATCTTTGATTTGGAACCTTTTGCAAATGAGCATTTATAATAAACTGGAATGGAAATTAAAGGTTCTCTGTACAACATTCAGAGCATTAATATTGCAGCGAACAAATATTTATGTAAAGATAATTTGAGTAATGTCTACAGAAAAGGAAGTGTGTTGTAATCTGAGCTTCGCTGTGCTGTGTGCACAAAACTAATTGCTGTTTTGTCAAACACAAATTCACAATAACAGGTTTCAGATGTTAAAGTGCGTGCTCTGTCTAGCCACCATACTGTTTTTAAGATTTCAGAAAAAAATCAGGCATATTTCACCTTTTGGTAAGAGATTCACATTTTGAAAACAGATTTATTTCAGAAATTTCTTTTCACATGTGCGCTTTAAATTGACTAGGAACATCTGCAAATATACATATCAGATTGCTAAAATTCAAAGACAGTCAAACGCACAACCCAACTTATCAATGAGAAACGGGAGGTAACATTAGGTTTGTATCGAATGTAAACTGCAATGTTTCATTCGTTCTGCCCAAATCACAGGTTCTTCTCTGCTGGCGCGACCTCCAAGAACAGCTGCAGGAACACTGTTAACTTGGTCAACAGCCCCGGGCAGAGCTTGAAATGGATGAAGGGTATGTAGACTATAGCTCCACTGAAGATAAATAAAGTCACATAGAGGTATTCAATCTGAGGGTTGTCTATGATGGGTGCCAGCACAAGGAATACTGCCACAATGATGACCAGTATGGGGAGTATGATGGGAACCTGTGGAGAGAGGAAGGGACAGGCACAAGGTAATTCTCCTCCAGTGTTAACGAAAAGACAAAAAAAAAAATGTATGATGAGATTGAATGTGTGTGACACTGACCTTGTACGGCCTGGGGAGCTCCGGCTTCTTAATCTTGAGATAGAGCAGTCCAGACAGGGTGATGCCATAGAAAAACCAGGCAGTGAAACTGACAACGGCAATGAAGATAAATACAAACAGTTCTTTATACAAGTAATGCAGAAGAAATGTCAATACTAAATACAAGCAAAATCCTACTCACCTGAAGTAGTTGACAATGCTCTGGAAGTCTCCAGGGATCAGCACCAGAAGAGAGATGACGGTGGTGAAGATCAGGGCCGGAGATGGAGTCAGTCTGTGGATGTGAGCCATGGCCAGAATATCTGGCTACAAAGAGAACACGGGTCTGAGTGAAAACTCTTGAGTCTCATGTTGGACAATATAATCACAAGAAGAGCCTCTCACCATGTGCCCCTCCCTGGCCGCCACAAAGCACACACGACCACCGCTGAAGAACGTCCCATTCAGTGAACCGAAAGCAGACAACGCTGCGGCCACAGACATGATCCAGCCCCAGCTTCCTAACACCTTATTCCTGTGGAGCAAGGTGGAAGTTCTCAACTAAAGCTGCAAGAGCACCCTTTCCAGTTGTTTTAAAAGCCGCCTGTTACACGAAGAAAGTTCATCACAGGGCTTGGATACATTATTCAGATTACTTTTCACGGTTCAAACGGTTATTGTTGATTCATAAACTCTCTCAGGTTCGCTGACATTTAACTGTGTTCATGTGAAGTGTATAATTAATTATTCTAATAAATGCATGGTAACCTCTCCTGATGTGCTTCTGCTCCAGGTTGATGAAAGGGGGACATTAAAAAGTTATTTTCCGATTAAAGGGGACCCGATTTGTACACATCAAAGTACAGGTTTTAGGGAGCACTACATAAGTGAAAGAAGTTGTATGAAGATGTTTGTAGCTCCAGAGGGGGCTGTGCGGAATCTGATAGATTCCTGCCACCGTCAGTCTGAGCAGAAGATTACAAGTTTGAAAATGAAAGGAATCGGGTGACATGGATATACAAATATATGAGTTTATACTTCCGTAGCGCTCATCTCAGCTTTAGGGTAGCGGCTCGAGGCTACATTGGCCGCATAACACACCCGGATCTCTGACCAAACTGTGGTCTGTGTGTGATCTGTGGCCATGTTGCATTGTGGGAAAAGTAGGCACCAGGCTTTAACAATTAAGAAAGATGCGTACGGAACAAAAAAAGACACATCTCTAGTTCTGCTGAATCGATTTGATACATAAAAACACAAAAAAACAAAAACACAGTGAGTCTGAGTATGTCATAGGAGTTCAATGCTAAACTGGTAGAGTACTCCTTTAATGCTACTTTAAAACATTGTAATTTTAACAGCAAGAAACAGCAGAATACGTGACATCAGATGCTGTCTTACCCCCAGGTTACTGCTACTGCATTGGAGGACATGAGCTCTCTCGGCGTCATTACTGTCAGGTAGCTCACATTCACCAGCAGATATAAGCCAGTCACCAGAGAAATGGCTATCACTACGGCCCTAGGAAGATTCACCTGCAGGAAAACAAAATCTGTTTTATGTTCTGGTTAATGTGTACAAGCTCACAGAATGGATACTATTGGCACTGAAATAAGGGATTGACTTCAGATTGAAAACATTTATTGACATTAACACTATTTTCATGCTTTCTCCACAAACATTTTCTAAATCTATGGCCCCAAACATTTCCCAAATAATGCAACAGTATGAGAGATAAAAATGACCTCTAATAAGGTAAATGTCTTCTTGGAAAAGAACAGAAAATGTACTGGCCTGTGACTCTCTACAATCATTGTTTGTATTAAATCATCATTTGAACTTTACGCCATAAAAAAATACCGATCAGATCGACAGAAATGGTGAATAAAAACAACTGTCTGTGTACTGCGTGTTCTCCCTAAAACTATTCTGTGACATTTCAACTGCCTCTGGTTGCTGTGTTGCTACAACATTGGCCGGCACACACCTTTATCACAATTAGATAAGATAACAATTGCAGGAAACAATCACATCCTGAGTGTCTTCATGTGTTTGGACACATCGGTCCAGCATAATCTTTATCATGGTATCATCTGAAAACAACTTGCAATATTGCTATTACTAACTCACTTAAGCACACATGCACAATACAGCTCTTTACAGCCTCACCTCCGGTCGTTTCAGCTCCTCCGTGACACTGTTCAAGCTGTGCCAGCCAGAGTAAGACCAGAGTCCTTGATAAATAGCCATTCCTAGAGTGCTTAAAGAGTACTGAGTGCCCTTAAATGCATTCTCAACTTTCAAATTTTCCACAATGACACTGCTGCTCTGTATGAGCTGCACTATTCCTCCAATCACGATGAATGTCAATGTCAGCACCTTGGCCACAAAGAAGACCACTTGGACTCTGATGGCAATCCGAGAATTCAAGATGTTGACCGTGGTAACAACCAGTATAGCAACAGCTGCAGCACACTTCACCACTAGCTGAGGAGGGTGGCAGCCTGTGTAAAAGGGTGCTAGAGCATACTCTGCAATACTAATTGCCATTGCTGCATTGCCGAAAGGCTTCACAACCAGGATAAAAGTGACTGCTGCAAAGAAAGCAGGGCATGAACCATAGATCCTCAGTATGTAGATGAAGTCCCCACCAGATTCAGAAATAACTGTCCCAAGCTCAGCATAGGACAGCGCTGCAAATATTGCTACAAGTCCCGAGAGAGCCCAGATCACCAGACTGGCCCCAGGGCTTCCCACATAAGCCAATACAAACTGTGGGGACATGAATATTCCGGATCCGATCATAGTTCCAGAAATTAATGCAACACCTCCAAGAAGACCAATTTCCCGCTTCATTTTCAGAGCTTCAGGTTCCTTGACCACTATGTTGTTATGTTGATCAGAGAGACGATGAAAATACTGTAGTTGTTATTCACCCTTACAGAGGAGACACCCTGATCAAGACGTGACACATCTCATAACTGGTGAAGAAACAATAAAAACAGCTCAATGTGTTACTCAGATTAAATATTAAATCCACTCTAGTTGTAAATCTTTGAACAGTTCATCCCGTTCTTGATTCCAAACTCACATCATATCTAATAAAATTCCTTGTCTAGGTATGATTATTCTTGTATCGAAACAGCAGAGGCAACTCCATTCATTTCCCAACAAAATCAATAAACAGAGTGATAAGAAAGATGTAAGATCTTGATTATAGATCTACACTCTAAGTTGATTGCATAAGTATATCATCTCTCTATTTGCCAACAGCATAAATATTTCTTAAACTGATGATAAGTGAACAGTGAAACTCTTACTTCTGGATGTTTCAGCTCCTCAGAACATTCAAAGTGTTCCAACCTTCATAAGACCACACGCCCTGATAGAAAGCAATGCCAATGGAGCTGACATCAACATTTGTTCCCTGACTGCAATCCGGACATTCAAGATGTTGACCGTGGCAACAACCAGTATAGCAACAGCTGAAGCACACTTCACCACTAGCTGAGGAGGATGGCAGCCTGTGTAAAAGGGTGCTAGAGCATACTCTGCAATACTAATTGCCATTGCTGTAATGCTGAACGGCTTCATGACCAGGATAAAAGTGACTGCTGCAAAAAAAGCAGGATATGAACCATAGATCCTCAGGATTCGGATACGGAATACCGAGTCCCCACCAAATTCAGAAATGAAATGACCCAAGCTTAACATATGACAACATTGCAAAAATAGCTACAACTCCAGAGAGCCCAGTTCACCAGTCTTGCTCCAGTGCCTCCCACTTATGCCAATACAAACTGTGGGAACATGAATATACCAGATCTGATCATAGATCCAGAAACTAGTGCAACATCTCCAGTCAAACTAATTTCCAGCTTCATTTTCAGAGCTTCGGTTCCTTGAATGCAATGTTGTCACGTGGATCAGAGAGATGATGATGAAAATACCGTAGTTATTCATCCTTACAGAGGAGACACCCTGATACAAAAGTGATATACAATTCTCAGACACAATAACTGGTTAAGAGACAGTAGAAAACAACTCATTGTGATTGATGAGTAATGGGTGAAGACTGATGCAAAATCTTGATTGTAGATCTACAGTCTGAGTAGATTGCATAGTTGATTCCATAAGTATATACTCTCTTAATTTTCCAACAGCATAAATGTATATTTGAATTGATCACAGTAAACTCTTACCTCTGGATGTTTCAGCTCCTCAGTTAGATAATTCAAAGTGTTCCAACCTTCATAAGACCACAAGCCCTGATAGAAAGCAATGCCAATGGAGCTGACATCAACATTTGTTCCCTGAAAGGAGTTCTCAAAGTTCTCAGTGTGTCCCTGGAAAAGCATCACAACACCTCCCAATATGATCACGGCCAGTGCCAGCAGTTTGACTGCCATGGAAACCACCTGGATGGCGGTGGCCAAGCGGACGCTCAGACAGTTTACTATGGCCAGCACCATGATAGCTCCTGCAGCCACGCACTTTACCACAAGTTGTGGAGGGGTGCATCCAATGTAAAAGGGGGCCACGACATATTCAGCAAAACCCAAGGCAATTCCTGTGGCACTGGCAGGCCTCATGACAATAATAAAGCTGAGGACAAACATAAAGGCGACCACTTTCCCTGCTGTCCGCAGCATGTAGATATATTCTGCTCCAGACTCTGGTATGACTGTGCCCAGTTCAGCATAGCAGAGCCCCCCAAGCATGGCTATCAACCCACAGAAAGCCCATATAACAAAGCTGGCCCCGGGGCTGCCGATGGCAGACAGCACAAACTGGGGGGATATGAAAATCCCAGATCCTATCATGGTTCCAGCAATGAATGACACAGCTCCTATAATCCCCACTTCCCTCTTCAGATTGAGTCTCTGTATGTCACTCATCATCGTTTGAAAGCTGCTCCGTCTTGAAAGCCATTCGCAGAGGACACTGGACATACAGAGACCTGGCTGTAAATTAACTGCGAATTGTTGGGCAATGTTAAAGCCAGTCCTTAAATAGCAACAAAACCAAGGCGTAGCCTTCGACTTTGCTCATAACTTCACGCTGTCTTCACAGATAATCATGCTTTCCATTTTTACAGCAAAAGCTTCATTGATATTAATGATTTTGTGTCTAAATCAGTGGTAGGTAAATTTTTCATGAGTTTGTCTACAAATACATTTACAAAATTTACAAAATACTGCTTGTTCCGAGGTTATTGCTCTGGCAGTGTAAGACTAATATTTAGATTATTCTGCTTGTCTTTAAAGTACTAACAGGGCAAGGACAAATTGAATTATGTTATTGAATATATTTTAGCTGATTTCAGTGCTTCAGTCCTGTTATTTGTAATGGTATGTCAATTGTAGGGCTGTCAACAAATATTCTAAATCTTTATTTAGTGTTGGAGCCATAATGTGGTTTTGTTGTTTTCTTTTGTTTTTGAGGGTAACACAGGGTGAATTTGTGTGCAGTACTGGCATGGATCAGTGGGTGGCACATTGACCTGAAAGTGCATTTAGGTAAGTGCCTGGTAATGAGCCAGGTGTGTGTGTGGACGGGAAGCCAACAGTTTTTGACCGTCTCAAAACAACTAGTGTATCAAGGCAACTTGTCGTGTCAATGTGGAGTCGCAGGTGATATATTATCCAGTCCAGTATCCTGTGTTTCTGTTATGGTGTCATGTAACCGGAATAAATGGATCAACGGATCGAAAGAAAGACAGCGCATTGGACAATGAAATGTTTGTGGAACACGCGTCCGAACAAGTTCTCCCGTTCACCCCCCAGTGGCATTTAGATAGAAAAAATGGATATTGGTTAAAGTCACTACAGTAAGTCAAAAACTGGCTTCAACTGAACTCGTATGGATCGTCGTTCGTTGGATTGAACAGCTGATCGACGTCGCTGGATTCAACAGCTGATCGACATCACGTGTTTTAACAGCTGATCGAACCGACATCGCTGGAACGTGGTGGTTGCTCTGAAATCTAATTGGACAACGGATCATCACTACCACCAAGCTACAATTTCGGACCAATGGACACTCTGAATGGACAGGGGTATGTAGCGCTACCAACATGGCCATGTTAAAGTTGTGTGCACACTTTTATTTTGAGTGTAAATCCAATGCATTGGTTCCAACTTATAGGCCTAATATAAGAGCTGTGTGGGTGGTTTAATTTTGAATTGTATTTAATAAATGATGGATTCTGATATAGGTGTAAAGGTACAAAATCAAGGTTCTATTGTTAATGAGCCAACTGTGACTGGAACACAGTTCAATCCCAGCACGGCCAGTGGTGAAGAGGAAATACAAGTTGTCAGTAAACGTCCTACTAAACTGACACAAAAGGCATTACTGGACAAGCTACAAAAGGTTCGGAAGGCCAAACTAAACAAAGCTTCTGACCTTAAAAGGACAATTCAAGACCTAATGCATGACAGATAATCTAAAACAGAGGTGCAATGTACTTTTGATAAATACACAACTCTTTGCAATGAAGCAAAGGAACAACATCAATCTCTGTCACAAATATTATCTCATGAAGAAAAGGACAAACATGAGATATGGTTCAAAGCAAAAATGTTGAGTGTTAATAATTTTCTGTCTGTACGGATTCAGATAGAGGCAGAGAGAGCAGCACTTGAAGCTCGCGCTGCAGCCTTAAAGGAGAAGCACGAGCTGGAGGAACAATCGGAGTTGCTGAGAAAGAAAAAGGAAAGACTGGAGGTTGATACAGAAATGGCAGCCGTTGCTGCTAAATTAGCAGTATTTACGGCCTCTGGTCACCAAGCTTTCTCAAATGCACAATCAAATGGAATGGAAACATACTTTGAAAAAGGAGCAAGGTTAAAGGAAGTCTCTACCACTCTCAGCCGACATGCCAAAGCATATCAACCAACATATGTGGACTTGCAACAACAACCACCACCTATACAACAACAGTATGCATATAGGAATGCAACACATGACAACAGCACGGCCTGTCATCTGAAACCAGAAAGTACATCACGCAAACCTCTCATGGATCATCCTCACGTGCAGCTAACAAATCCAGGTGTCATTCAGTCTCAACTCTCTCATAAAGGAAATGATGAAACATCAGCTCTCTGCAACCTACTGCAAAGGCAGAATGAAATAACAATATTGCTTATCCAACAACAAGCCTCTCATTTACTACCACCAAGACAAATTCCATTTTTTGATGGGGATCCTCTGCAGTACAGAACATTTATCAGAGCCTTTGAGCAATGTGTGGAGAGTAAAGCAAGCAACAGAGGAGACTGTCTGTCTGTATTTTTTGGATAAGTACACAAGAGGTCAACCAAAAGAGCTAGTGCGTAGTTGTCAACATATGGCTCCAGACAGAGGCTATGCTACAGCTAAGGATCTGCTACAGGAACACTTTGGGAATGAACACAAAGTTACTGCAGCATATATGGAGAAAGTCCTCTGCTGGCCTTTAGTGAAGCCTGAAGATGTCAAATCTCTCCAAGCCTATGCCCTCTTTTTGCGTGAGTGTTGTAATGCAATGCAAGACATACAATACATGAAAGAACTGGATATGCCAGCGAATATGAGAACAGTGATTCTGAAGCTTCCATACAAGCTAAGAGAAAAATGGAGAGTCTCTGCATGTGAGCTACTGCAAAACCTCAATCGCAGGGCACAGTTCATTGACATTGTCATATTCATCGAGCGTGAAGTCAAAATAGTGTCTGACCCAATCTTTGGAGACATTCAGAATACACAACTTCATATAGTAAACAAAAATGTGAACAAGATCAAAGCAGAATGGAAGCCAAGATTCAAAGGAAACAGCTTTGCTACTTCTGTTACCGTTGAAACCCCGGCCATTGAAGAATCAAGAAGGCTAAATCATGATAAAAGACAAAGTAGTTCATCTGCAAAGAACACCAGCTTTTGTTTGTGTTGCTCTCAAGGTCACACATTGGAGATGTGTCCACGATTGGAAGAGAAGACACATAGGGACAAGATTAACTTTCTTAAGGAAAAAGGAATCTGTTTCGGCTGCCTGCGCATTGGGCATAGGAGCAAGGATTGCGATAAGCGCTTGACTTGCAAAGTATGCAGTTTAAACCATCCCAGTGTTCTTCACATCCACCAAAGAGAGAAAGTAGTCAACACAGACTCAAAAAGGCCAAAAGAACCATCATTGAGTAGCGCACATGTCTCTCTACACACATGTGGTCCTACAGGGGCCGGTAACAGTGATGGGATTCTATCCATCTTACCAATACAGGTGAAATCCAATAAGGGAGACAAAGTCATACAGACATATGCTTTTCTAGACCCAGGCAGTACAGCAACGTTTTGTTCTGAAAATCTGATGAGGAGGCTTAATCTGAATGGACAGAAAACCCAAATCCACTTAAGAACCATGGGCTCAGGAGCAACAGTTTCCAGCTACATGTTGACTGATTTGGAGATTTCAAGTCTCACCGGGAAAAGATTCTATGATTTACCAGAGGTCTATACCCAGAAGAGGATGCCTGCAAGCACTGATAACCTCATCAAAAAAGAGGAGTTGTCAA
The DNA here is from genome assembly GCF_910591455.1 of Pholis gunnellus. NCBI lineage: Eukaryota > Metazoa > Chordata > Actinopteri > Perciformes > Pholidae > Pholis > Pholis gunnellus. Next base: position 20,601,201 of record NC_136542.1, read on the forward strand.
AGTGGCCATACTTGGATGGTGTTAGGGTTCCTAGTATTCAAGCTGACGTGGAGTTGTTGATAGGTACCAACGCCTCCAAAATGCTTGAGCCTTGGGAAGTCATCAACAGCCATGGAAATGGACCTTATGCCATTAAGACCCTATTGGGGTGGGTTATTAATGGTCCCGTTCAAGGATGCAGTGATGAGCGGCGTGAGAGTGGCTACCCCGCTGCTACTGTTAACAGGATTTCCATACAAAACCTGGAGGAATTGCTGAATAATGAGTACAACCATGATTTGAATGAAAGAACATCAGAAGACAAAATGGAGATGTCAAGAAATGATGTGAAATTCATGGAAATCATGAAACATTCGGTCAAGCTTCATGATGAGCACTATAGCTTGAACCTTCCCTTCAAGAAAGAAGAGGTCTCGCTGCCAAACAATCAATGTGTTGCCAAGCAGCGCATTCTTGGATTGAAGAGAAAGTTTGAAAGAAATGAGAAGTTCCATCAGGAATACACCAACTTTCTCAACGATGTCATCAGTAAGAGGTATGCTGAACGTGTGCCTGAACATCAACTGATAACATACTTTTCTGACTGGAAAAGATTGAAGAGGTCAGTTGCATGGATTCTGAAAATAAGAAAAACTCTACTGGAAATGAGTCAAAAAAGGAAACAAATGAGCCAAAAGGATAGTACCATTTACAAGCTGGACCCGGTTCTGGAAGATGGATTGCTTAGAGTTGGAGGGAGATTGAGTAAGGCAGCCATGCCTGAGGAGACAAAACATCCGGTCATCCTATTCAAAACCCAACACGTATCCACTCTAATATTAAAGCACATTCACGAACAGGTGGGCCATGGTGGAAGAAACCATGTTCTCTCCAGATTGCGGATGAAGTATTTGATTACAAGTGCTAATGCAGCAACAAGAAAGATCCTGTCCAACTGTGGCTTCTGTAAACACCATAAAGGGAAGTTGTGTGAGCAAAAAATGGCAGACTTGCCTGTTGAAAGACTCGTTCCTGATCTGCCTCCATTCATCAACGTTGGAGTTGATTATTTTGGGCCAGTTGAGATCAAGAGAGGACGTAGCCTTGAAAAACGATATGGAGTCATATTTACATGTATGGCCTGTAGAGCAGTCCACTTGGAAGTTGCCTACTCTTTGGATACTGACTCGTGTATAAATGCTTTACGCAGGTTTGTTTGTAGAAGAGGACAAGTCTCTCACTTAAGATCTGACAATGGAACCAACTTTGTTAGTGCCGAAAGGGAGTTGAGAAGAGCTCTTGCTGCTTTAAATCACAGGAAGATACAAGCGGCTTTTCTACAGGAAGGAATAAAATGGAGCTTCAACACGCCAACGGCTTCTCATCATGGAGGTGTATGGGAGCGCATCATAAGGATGATTAGACGGATACTAACATCAGTTTTACATCAACAAACCCTGAGTGACGAGGGATTGCATACTGTTCTGTGTGAGGTCGAAGCCATTCTAAATGACCGCCCTATCACCAAGTTATCTGGAGATCCCAATGATCTAGAAGCTCTTACACCCAACCACCTGCTGACAATGAAAAGGAAACCAGTCTTACCACCTGGACTGTTTGAGAAGACCGACCTCTATATCAAAAGAAGATGGAGACAAGTACAGTACATCTCCGACCTTTTTTGGAAGCGCTGGCTAAAAGAATACTTGCCTTTGCTACAGGAGCGCCAAAGGTGGAGTAAGGAGAGACGAAGTCTTGTTCCGGGAGACATTGTACTTATTGCAGATGCTACAGCTCCACGTAGTTCCTGGTTACTCGGAAAAGTTCGAGAGACCTATCCTGACAGGAAAGGATTGGTGCGATCTGCACGAGTGCAAACCAAGACTAGCACGCTGGACAGGCCAGTGACCAAACTTTGTCTTCTACAAGAAGCTGAAACAAAGTTATTAGTGGCCTCTTACCCTTAGGGGAATTCTGGGGTTTTGTTTGTTCATTTTATTGTGGATTTATTGGCTCCATTATATAAATATCTATTGAATTGTTTATGTCCTCCTGCCATTAACAATTAGGGGCCGGTGTGTTGGAGCCATAATGTGGTTTTGTTGTTTTCTTTTGTTTTTGAGGGTAACACAGGGTGAATTTGTGTGCAGTACTGGCATGGATCAGTGGGTGGCACATTGCCCTGAAAGTGCATTTAGGTAAGTGCCTGGTAATGAGCCAGGTGTGTGTGTGGACGGGAAGCCAACAGTTTTTGACCGTCTCAAAACAACTAGTGTATCAAGGCAACTTGTCGTGTCAATGTGGAGTCGCAGGTGATATATTATCCAGTCCAGTATCCTGTGTTTCTGTTATGGTGTCATGTAACCGGAATAAATGGATCAACGGATCGAAAGAAAGACAGCGCATTGGACAATGAAATGTTTGTGGAACACGCGTCCGAACAAGTTCTCCCGTTCACCCCCCAGTGGCATTTAGATAGAAAAAATGGATATTGGTTAAAGTCACTACATTTAGTTTATGTAGTTAATTTGAATGGTAAAAAACAAACCAGATATTGTGCAATACTAGATTGTAGAATAGATAAATTAGTTTGAACCTTTGTGTTTTAGAGAACAAATATTTCAGCGTCACTTTTGGCCAATTATGACAGTCATAGTCCACTGAACAGACATTTTCTCCAACTGCATATTTTTCATTCAGGAATTTTAATGCTCCTTTTCCCACCTTAATGGGAATGGTTTGTGTTAGGGCTCCCATCTTACAGAGGAATACATACACATATACACATAGCAAATACAAAAAAATTAATAATAGATCAATAATGACTAACATATCACTTACACCACATTTTAGTACTGTAAATCCTCTGCTGATATGTTAATGTCACCAGCGGATCCACTGATACTCAATACAAATATGAGGTTACTCCAAAAAATGGCAAAAATGAACCCACAGTTTGTTGATGTGTGTCGTTCTATCTTACAAGCTTCCAAAAAAGGTCGGAGATGTACTGTACTTGTCTCCATCTTCTTTTGATATAGAGGTCGGTCTTCTCAAACAGTCCAGGTGGTAAGACTGGTTTCCTTTTCATTGTCAGCAGGTGGTTGGGTGTAAGAGCTTCTAGATCATTGGGATCTCCAGATAACTTGGTGATAGGGCGGTCATTTAGAATGGCTTCGACCTCACACAGAACAGTATGCAATCCCTCGTCACTCAGGGTTTGTTGATGTAAAACTGATGTTAGTATCCGTCTAATCATCCTTATGATGCGCTCCCATACACCTCCATGATGAGAAGCCGTTGGCGTGTTGAAGCTCCATTTTATTCCTTCCTGTAGAAAAGCCGCTTGTATCTTCCTGTGATTTAAAGCAGCAAGAGCTCTTCTCAACTCCCTTTCGGCACTAACAAAGTTGGTTCCATTGTCAGATCTTAAGTGAGAGACTTGTCCTCTTCTACAAACAAACCTGCGTAAAGCATTTATACACGAGTCAGTATCCAAAGAGTAGGCAACTTCCAAGTGGACTGCTCTACAGGCCATACATGTAAATATGACTCCATATCGTTTTTCAAGGCTACGTCCTCTCTTGATCTCAACTGGCCCAAAATAATCAACTCCAACGTTGATGAATGGAGGCAGATCAGGAACGAGTCTTTCAACAGGCAAGTCTGCCATTTTTTGCTCACACAACTTCCCTTTATGGTGTTTACAGAAGCCACAGTTGGACAGGATCTTTCTTGTTGCTGCATTAGCACTTGTAATCAAATACTTGTTGTGCCGTTGAATGTATTATTGTCTGACATGTACAGCACTATGGTGAAAAATATCCCCTTGGTGACAATAAAGTTTTAAGTCTAAAAGTCCAAAGTCTATTTCTTGAGCATGGAAGTTGAAAAAAACGTGAAACTCTTACCTCTGGATGTTTCAGCTCCTCAGTTAGATAATTCAAAGTGTTCCAACCTTCATAAGACCACAAGCCCTGATAGAAACCAATGCCAATGGAGCTGACATCAACATTTGTTCCCTGAAAGGAGTTCTCAAAGTTCTCAGTGTGTCCCTGGAAAAGCATCACAACACCTCCCAATATGATCACGGCTAGTGCCAGCAGTTTGACTACCATGGAAACCACCTGGATGGCGGTGGCCAAGCGGACGTTCAGACAGTTGACTATGGTCAGCACCATGATAGCTCCTGCAGCGACCAACTTCAACACCAATTGTGGAGGGTTGCAACCACTGTAAAAGGGGGCCACGACATATTCAGCAAAACTCAGAGCAACTCCTCATGACAATAATGAAGCTGAGGACAAACCCACAGTTTGTTGATGTGTGTCGTTCTATCTTACAAGCCGTGGAAGCCTGAGCTATGATACGGTTTTCTCACGGCAAACTGCTCCTAATGGCGGTTGTTGTAGCCATACTGTCTTAAGTTTGGGACACTTTTATGAAAAGTGCTTTTCACCTCAACTGGATCCCCTTAATGGGAAATAGCAATGGTTCTGCTTCAAGCTCCATCGGGAGGACAAGTTCCTAACGCTACCACTAGAGTGAGCCCAATCACTCCGTGAGGGAAAAATCATTGTGGCCTCTTGTATCAGTGATTCACTCTTTTAGTCACAACCAGAAGGTGATTATTGGAATAAAAATGGACTGGTAAATTGAGGGCTTCGCTTTGACAATCAGCTCCTGCCTCACTAACACTCTTCAGTACAACACCTGCATCATTGCCAAAGCTCCAACAATGTTCCGTCAGTTTTCAATCTTTCCCTTACTTGAGAGCAAGAGGACCCAAAGATATTTGAACTCCTTTGTTCAAGCAGCAACTCGTCCCAACCTGCTATTTTCCAGCAGAATAGCATGGGCTCCTACTTGGAGGTGCTGGTTCTTTTTCCAGCCACTTCACACTGCCTGCATTCATCCTAGGATGCACTGCAATTTACGGTCTGATGGAGCCAGGAAAAGTGAAATATCTGCAAAAAGAAGAGATACGATGCTGAGATTTCTGTACCAGGCACTATCTGCCCCTATGTTGTGCCAAGAGATGCTGTCCACGTAAATAACAAACAGAACTGGTGACAAAGCACAACATTGGCTTAGTTCAGCATCCACAGCGAATACATCAGCTTCTTGCTCATAATTTGGAAAGAGATCCACTCCAGCTATACAAGGACAAGACGGAATGTTTGTGGATCGGTTGCTTTATGCCCAAGATGTCAATTCATAGAGAGCTTGGAATCACTTTCAATCCAGTTCTTTGTATTTTAACTTGGGAGACATTACCAGGGGCTATTGTCCACAGCATCATGGCTCCCAGAATCACAGGGTCCCATGAACCCCTACACCAGAATAAGGGAGCAATTTCCAGAGGAAATACAAAGTAATTTAATAAACTAATAATAATTAAACTAATAAAAAAGTAATATGCAGTTCTATGGTGAGACAGCAGGTTCCACTCTACAGAGGGCTCCCAGAGACTTCTGACATCAGATGATTTTTGGCAGTAACTGATTAAAAGTCAGCGGTAATCTTTTTCAATACACAAATGTGTGTTAATAAGGATTTGTCAAGCTCGTAAATGACTGCATACAGCTCTTCGCGCAAGATTGTTATGACTTTACAATACAACGACACAGCTATCTTTATGTAATGGTATAGCTTCTGTTACATAAACTAACCCATACTGTAGGTGAGGGTCTAAGGTGCTAATGTTGAAAGTATACTTTGGGGAAATCCTGATCCCTGCAGCCATAGCTGCCTAAAACCAAAAACCTTGCTGAGTAGATCTGGGTGTGGACTGTTGTCTGTCATTGTATGTTGGTACTGTTGTGCCGTTGAATGTATTATTGTCTGACATGTACAGCACTATGGTGAAAAATATCCCCTTGGTGACAATAAAGTTTTAAGTCTAAAAGTCCAAAGTCTATTTCTTGAGCATGGAAGTTGAAAAAAACGTGAAACTCTTACCTCTGGATGTTTCAGCTCCTCAGTTAGATAATTCAAAGTGTTCCAACCTTCATAAGACCACAAGCCCTGATAGAAACCAATGCCAATGGAGCTGACATCAACATTTGTTCCCTGAAAGGAGTTCTCAAAGTTCTCAGTGTGTCCCTGGAAAAGCATCACAACACCTCCCAATATGATCACGGCTAGTGCCAGCAGTTTGACTACCATGGAAACCACCTGGATGGCGGTGGCCAAGCGGACGTTCAGACAGTTGACTATGGTCAGCACCATGATAGCTCCTGCAGCGACCAACTTCAACACCAATTGTGGAGGGTTGCAACCACTGTAAAAGGGGGCCACGACGTATTCAGCAAAACTCAGAGCAACTCCTCATGACAATAATGAAGCTGAGGACAAACATAAAGGCGACCACTTTTCCTGCTGTCCGCAGAATGTAGACAAACTCTCCTCCAGACTCTGGTATGACTGTGCCCAGTTCAGCATAGCAGAGCCCCGCCAGCATGGCTATCAACCCACAGAAAGTCCATATAACAAAGCTGGCCCCGGGGCTGCCGATGGCAGACAGCACAAACTGGGGGGATATGAAAATCCCGGATCCTATAATGGTTCCAGCAATGAATGACACAGCTCCTATAATCCCCACTTCCCTCTTCAGATTGAGTCTGTCTGAGTCGCTCTCCATTTTGTAAGAGCTGCTGTCTCCTCAAAGAGACAATGGACACTAGACATGTACTATGGAATACAGAACTAGCTGTAGATTTACAGTTAACTGTTAGGGACCTTAAATAACTCTTCAGCCTGGAGCAAGGCGTATCTGTTTTCCTCTATGATCTGGCTTGAAACAGAGTTTCCATTACAGGAGGCAGTACCAAGATGTGACTAAAAATAAATAGTCTGCTGACTGCAGTCAAACTGTATTTTCTCAAATCTCCTGAAGCCATTCGATTGATCACCTGGGTTTGGTGGTGATAAAGGTTTTCTCCATTCATTATATAATGCAGCTAGGTACAATGTGTCCAAAAGATTGTTTGGGCTGAAACCAGTTATATTTTATGTAAAATATTGTGTGGCCAGCATAAGACAGGGCAGCCCTTCTTCTCAATCATGATGCAATCAGAATATCAGAGTCACGTTTAGGGTTTGATAGAAGCTCAGTAGCTCCTTGATTTACTGAATGGTATGGCAAAGATTGTGCATGTCAGATATAAATCTGTTTTGTTCTGGAAACATGATAGTGAAATGTTTTCATTGATCACAGTGAAACCCCTTAAAGCAGAAGACAGAAATTATCTGTAAGAGCTTTCACAACAGACTTGCAATGTTGCCAGAGGGTAACCTGTAAAGTAGCATCACAAGAGTAGCAATTCAGATCAAATACAATCACCAACAAAATCCTCACTCTTTGTTATTTCTACTCCCTCAACCCACAGGGAGGGATGTGCTACAATAGCAACGTATTCTTGAACCACAGAAGTGCAAAGGGCAGATCAGTGCAGGCAAATGCCTCCAAAAGATGGTGACCCTGGTGGAATTTGTTCACTGATATCAGTACAGTCCTCTTTCCCTATAACCAATCCTTGGCACTCATTAGCCCTACTTGTCCAGCTCAACCAGATATTCTTGTCGAAAAAACAAATTACTGTTTTGTGCCAAAGCTTTTGGAAAAGCATTACAATACCAATTGTGTATAACTGCCACTTAGTGGCTTGGTTAGGCAACACACTATTCTCTTTTGACAGTGCCAAGCTCAGCATAACAGAAAGTTACCAGTACCACCAGTAAACCACAACATGCCAACCCAACCAAACTGGCTCCAGGGCTGCCGATGGTGTAGAGCACCGTCTTTGGGCACATCAAGATCCCAGATCCAATCATTGTCCCTCCAGTGAGGGACACGGCTCCCATCACCCCTACTTCCCGCTTCAGGTTCAGCTTTTGTGTCTTGTCTTCCATAGTTATTGTGCAACACCTTTTAGAATGGAGAAACCACCACAATAATGTGGCCAAAGTCAATATTGCAGAAACTCAGGTATGTGTGTATTTAAAGGAGCCTGTTCTGCGTTGTACCTTATCCTTCTTTGGTGGGGAGACAATGTATGCTGTTGGCCATATCTTTGTTGGCTGTGCTCATTTTGTTTCAGGAGGTTAGAGATGCAGAACACCGGAGTAAGTTGGACCCAGAAGTCAATAAATCAGACTTGTGAGATCCTCTCACTCTCTTCCCCTATGCTGCCAACTGACATAGCTTGTGTTTGTGTTTCACATCCATGTTAAGTTAAAACAATTTGGAGGACATTTTTGTGAAATTGTTTGGCAGAGGAACTTTCAGAGTTCCTTCACATTTTCCTTTTCAAATTTTTATTCTTTTCCAGACTCAAATTTCCAGTCTTCTCGGTAGGTTTTTCAGACCATATTTGACTTGGTGACTCTGGGTGAAGAAGATGCTGTGGCAAGACAACAGTAATGCAGTCAGGCTTGTAAAACAAGGACCAAAAAGAATAAAAACCAAACATGCTAACAGCCTATTTGATTTGGCTTGCTTACTTTTATTGCTCTTATTTATTTTTTTGTGAAGGCTAATCTGTAAGGCACTTTGGGTTGCCTTTGAGTATGAAATGTGCAACATAAATACATTTGCCTTGCCTTTTGCCCTTGCGTATGGCTACAACCCCCATGCATTTTTACAAAAAGTTTGTATTTAGCATTCTTTTCCCATTTGTAAATCTTAGCCAACCAGGCTTTATATATATATTTATATAAATATTTATATTTATAGCCAGCCTTTGGAAAACTTGCATTTAACCAATGTGGTCGTTCAGTCCATAGCCCAAAGCAGAAAGTTGGACAACGTTCTACTCTCAAACAATCTGCACTTCGGGCAAGGATGTTTTGCAGGCTGTGACATACACACAGCTTTGCGTAGGAATGTGCGTTGATAAAATGATTTTAGGTCATCAAAAAATAATAGTAAAACACTGACAGGGGACATTTTACTGCATAATGAGTACTTTTACATTTTGCTAGTAATACTTACATACTTTAACTTAAGTATGGTTTTGAATGCAGACTTTTACTTGTAGTAGAGTTTTTTATCAGTGTGCTATTAGTATTTTTACTGAAGTAAAATATCTGATTACTTCCTCCACCAATGCACCAAAATAAAATGAAATTATGAAAAACTCTAAACACAATCCCAGACATAAAATGCTGTTAACATCGGGAGCTAAACTACACATACAGGTTGAAATCATTTACCGACAATTGCACTATTTGTAGGCTTCTTAGCATGAAAGTTCATTGTAAATACAATGAAACTCTTACCTCTGGATGTTTCAGCTCCTCAGTTAGATAATTCAAAGTGTTCCACCCACCATAAGACCACAAGCCCTGATAGAAAGCAATGCCAATGGAGCTGACATCAACATTTGTTCCCTCGAAGGAGTTCTCAAAGTTCTCAGTGTGTCCCTGGAAAAGCATCACAACACCTCCCAATATGATCACGGCTAGTGCCAGCAGTTTGACTACCATGGAAACCACCTGGATGGCGGTGGCCAAGCGGACGCTCAGACAGTTTACTGCGGTCAGCACCATGATAGCTCCTGCAGTGACCAACTTCAACACCAATTGTGGAGGGTTGCAACCACTGTAAAAGGGGGCCACGACGTATTCAGCAAAACTCAGAGCAACTCCTGTGGCACTGGCAGGCCTCATGACAGCGATGAAGCTGAGGACAAACATAAAGGCGACCACTTTTCCTGCTGTCCGCAGAATGTAGACAAACTCTCCTCCAGATTCTGGTATGACTGTGCCCAGTTCAGCATAGCAGAGCCCCGCCAGCATGGCTATCAACCCACAGAAAGCCCATATAACAAAGCTGGCCCCGGGGCTGCCGATGGCAGACAGCACAAACTGGGGGGATATGAAAATCCCGGATCCTATAATGGTTCCAGCAATGAATGACACAGCTCCTATAATCCCCACTTCCCTCTTCAGATTGAGTCTGTCTGAGTCGCTCTCCATTGTCTCACTGTTACTGTCTCCTCAAATTTACTTATAGTTTATACTATAAATGTACTATCAGTCACATGAAATGACCCTTTGCACTAAAGCAAGGCGTGACATGCCACTTCTATGCTGTGATATGGCTTGAAAGGGAATACTCATTACAGAAGGCAGTGCCAAGACATGATCATCAAGACTAAATATAAATAGTCTGCAGAATGCAGTCAAACAACTGACTTAAAAAAAATCTCCTGAAGATATTTGATTAATCTACTGGGTTTGGTGGTGTTAAAGGTTTTCTGCATTTATTATATAACACAGCTGGTACAATGTGTCCAAAAGATTGTTTGGGCTGAAACCAGTTCTCTTTTATGTCAAATCTTATGTGCACAGCATAAGACAGGGCAGCCCTTCTTCTCAATCATGGTCAAACTCAGTGCAATCAGAATGTCGGAGTCCAGTTTAGGGTTCGCTTGAAGCTTATGAGCTCCCAGACTTACTGAATGATACGACAACAATTGTGTAGGTAAGACATGTAACAGTTTTTTCTGGAAACACGTCTTTGGTGAAATGTGTTGATCAGAGTGAAACCCCTTGAAGCAGAAGACAGAAATGATCTGTAGGAGCTTTCACAACAGACTTGCAATGTTGCCAGAGGGTAACCTGTAAAGTAACATCACAAGAGTAGCAATTCAGATCAAATACATTCACCAACAAAATCCTCACTCTTTGTTATTTCTACTCCCTCAACCCACAGGGAGGGATGTGATACAATAGCAACGTATTCTTGCACCAAATGTTTTAGTGACAAAAGGTTTTGCAGAGGGACAGGAAGGGTCAGCTGAACTAGAGCACAGCCTCCAGTGTCAGTATCAGAAAAAAATGACAACAAAGTCTCCAAGATAAAACAGTCCAAAGCACACTGAGAATTTTCACAAGGACCACTTGGGACCTGAAACCCAGATCAACTAAATTCATGCCGGTCTGAGCTGATACTTAAATAGAAACCACAGAAGTGCTAGGGGCAGTTTGAATCAGTGCAGGCAAATGCCTCCAAAAGATAGTCACCCTGATGGAATTTGGTCACTGATATCAGTACAGTCCTCTTTCCCTATAAGCAATCCTTGGCAGCCATTCCTGCTACTTGTGCAGCTCAACCAGACATTCTTGCCAAAAAGACAAATTACTGTTTTGTACCAATACTCAGGCAAATCAACAAAACGTTCTCCAATTTTTGGTAACTGCTCCTTAGTGTAGGCCTCAAACAATCCCTTAGCTACAATTTACCTACAACACTTAAAGCTGACTCATCTTTTTTTTTGCAAGTGTTCTTGTGTTCTTTAATTTAGTGTCTATTTGCACCTGGGTGAGAATAGTCACATGGCAGGTTAAATATGCTGCTTAATTTAGCAATTGTTAGCTAGCTGAAAGATTTAGTAGCAGTGGTAAAAGTAACAGTAGTTGTAGTATAACGAGCGGCAAATTATGTTTAGGGAGTAGGTTGTGGTGGATGAATAAGTCAAACTCAGAACTTTCACCCACAGGTGCAAGTCCTGTGAGAAGCCTATTTTTAAACCTTGCTGACTCATTATTTTTTTTGTCATTATTATTATTATCTGGTTTCCGTCGCAGTTGGTTAGATTTAAGTAGAATGAAAATAGCCTATAGTAGGCTACATGTCCACATAGAGTGTCTAATGGGTTTCCGGGCCGGGTACAAATAGCATTGTTGGCTATACGGACAACTGGGTGCTTGTCTCTGCTGACATCCTGAGAAACTTGTGTTGATGATGTTTACTATGTAAAGTCATGTGGGTAGCCGATATAAAAGTTTAAACATTCAAATGTATCATCCATACTTGAGCAGTTCATGGTTTAAATAACCTGGTAATAAACATACTTTTCTCATAATCATTCACCTTTTTTATCTCTGAGAAAACATTTGTCACTTTATTTCTTTAGCGGAATGCAAGCCTGTGCCAAAATGTCTTGATGGATTACTCATTGGTCCTACACAATAACTTCAATGCAATAACTAACACAATACCACTGAGATAATTCCAATGAAACCCCATATATTTGACTCACCTCTGGACGTTTTAACTCTTCAGTAACATAATTCAGATTGTTCCAGCCATCATAGGACCACAGTCCCTGGTAGAATGCAATACCAATTGGATTGATGGCCAGATTTGTGTTTTCAAAGGAGTCTTCAAAGTTTTCAGTGTGCCCTCTGATAAGCATCACCAAACCTCCTATTATAATGACTGCCAGGGCCAGAACCTTGACCACCATAAAAACCACCTGGATTGACATTGAAAAGCGAACATTGAGGCAGTTCACCGTGGCGAGCACTATGATTGCAACTGCTGCCACGCACTTCACCAGCAGCACCGGAGGGGGGCAGTCTGGGTAGAAAGGAGCCACGACATACTGAGCAAAACTCAGCGAGATGCCAGCAACGCCAGCGGGTCTCACAAATAACACAGAGCTGAAGATTAACATGAAAGCGACGACTGGACCTGAAGTCCTGAGGATGTAGATGTACTCCCCCCCGGATTCTCGTATGACAGTGCCCAGCTCAGCGTAGCAGAAAGACGCCAGTATCACCAGTAAACCACAGCACGCCCACACAACCAAACTGGCTCCAGGGCTGCCGATGGTGTAGAGCACCGTCTGAGGGGACATGAAGATCCCAGATCCAATCATTGTCCCGGCAATGAGGGACACGGCCCCAACCAGCCCTACTTCCCGCTTCAGGTTCAGCTTCTGTGTCTTGTCGTCCATAGCTGTTGTTGTCGTCAGGCACCTTTAGCAATGGAGGACCCACCATAATTATGTGGCCAAAGTCACTCTTGCAACAACTCAGGGAGTTAATAATTACGTGTTTGGGTGTATTAAACTGAGCCAGTTTGGCTTTGTACCTTATCTTCTTTCAAAGGGAAGAGCTTATGCCGTTGGCCATATCTTTGTTTTTGTTTCAGGTTGGATATGCAGAACACCTGAGTAAGCCGGACCCAGAAGTGAACAAATCCAACCTATGACATCCTCTCACTCTCTCACCCTTTACTGCCAACTGAAATACCTCACTAGTATCACACAGTCATACATACATCACTGACCTGATCACAGACACTTCATTTGTATTTTTGCATTTCATGTTTAATCAAAACATTTTGCAGGACATTTTTGTGGGATTGTGTGGCAGAGCATTAGCCCTATAAACTCTAAGTTCCTCTGGTTTAAAATTCCTAAAATATAAAGAAACAAAGAAAATACACCCATGATTCATTTTAAACACTTATATTTTGGGTATGCCACCATAGTAAAGATCATAAAAACTGATGTTGATCATTTTAGCACTTCGGCACCTTCAGGACAGGTATTGCTACAAATATGATTGCTTATCAAATAATAGAAAATAATACGAATAATTTAATATTTATACTTTAAGATGAATCTGGAAACAAACAGGCAACCAGAGACTGATGCTTGTACAGTTTATCACAGTGATCACCTCCAAGATTTATAACACAATATAACAATGTTTTATGATCTCTTCATTCGGAGGCTTGATGTTTCTGGGCGGCTTCCACCTACAACACATCAAAGCCCATAAACATGTTTTTCCTTGTGCTTATTGTCCAAAATATAATGGAAAGCATTCTGACCAAAGGGTACACTTAGCTTATGTCAAACCAGTTACCCTGCGATGTGTCACATGGCAATCCACGATCACAGACCTGTATTCAACATCTTTGTAGTTACACCCAGGGTCTTCCTACCGTAATAATGTACAGTAGATATCTCTCATGGTTTCATAAAGTGGTCCCTCTTATCTGCCCGCCTCCATCAGGACTTATCTTCCCCTCCTGTGACAAAGAGGTGAACAGTCTTGTTGGAGTGCAGCATCTGTCCTGCTCGCTGGGCTCCTGTGATGGAAGCTAACCTCTGAGCATCGTAGCGGGAGTACAGGGCAGTGCAGGTCCAGCTGGCCTCCGACCCCCGACCCCCCGCTGCCAGCATGTTACACACCTCACTGTAGAAGTGGGGGAAGGAGGGCAATCCATAAAATATCAGGTTCTGGATCCCTTTGATGGTGTACCTAAAAAAAAGAAAAATGAAGTGAAAGGTCAGAGTTTCTGCCGGGCTCACCAATTTATATTCAAGACTTTTTAAGACCATTCTAATACCACATATGTCATTTAACACCCGTTACACAGACATACCATACATAAACAGCATAAACCAGCAGACATGATATGATCTGGAACACTTTTTCAGTATCTTTTAGCAGTTGTGATTATTACTTTATACTGCTGATTACTGCTATACACTATTTTGATAACTCCACAAAAAAGCATTAAACAGCCTCATGCGCGCAAAATCTACAATCGAAAATACTGTTAAGTGTGTAATGTCTCCCAGCAGCCTCCAATCTGATACAAAAACATTTTGTATAACAATATTGCCTATGGTAGGCACATTTTCTCTTTAAATTCTTGGGCTCTTCCTTCAGAAAGGTTTGAAGAATTACATTCTCGTTTGAAGTACAATTCCAGCCTAAATACGTCTCTATGTTTGAATCATCAGCAGACTACAATAAAGAAGCTACAGTGTACGACTACCCCGTCACGTGATACTAATAAACCAGAGACAAAGGGCTTGAATGCTGACTTTGCAAAAACCTGAAGTGAGAGGTCCAACTTTTGAACTCTGTAAAAGGGATATCTGTATCCTTCGCGTTATCGCAATTGGTGATATGTTAACTCTTAAAAAAGGTAATAAAGACAGCCTTTAAGGGCTTCACTATGGCTGGCCTGGGAGTGATTCCAAGAATAAATATCACCAGAATGCTCATCAAACAAGTGAGGATACCCAATGGAGGGTTAAAAAGTACTGACCTCTTGTAGAAGTGGAAGCGTTCAGTGAAGAGCAGGAACTGTTTATCCCCTTTTTGGATGAAGTGTCTGGCTCGGGACACCTCTGACTTGCTGGAATACTCGCAGATGCTGGTGAAGTTTATCTCCTCTTTCTTCATGTAGTTGCGCAACCGGATGTAGTCGAAGTAAGACGGGATGTAGATCAGAGTGTGGGACATAACCGAGTCCCTGTACTGAGGCAGCACTTTATCTACAAAGAACTGAAACCTACCGACAGGATGGGAAGATAAGAATAAAAAAAAACTTTACATTTTGTTTGGATCACCCAAACATTCCTCAAGATCTTATGATCTGTTGCATATATTATTATCCGTTTTTTATTTGGACCGTAATTTAAATATTGACACTCACGTAAAAAAGCAATATGCTACTAACATTAAAACAAGGGTTTTACAAAAAACACTCAAATGAAAAATACATTTTGAACCCTTTTAGATAACATCCGAAGGTCATATTGTGCATATATTTATTAACAATATATATCAAAGCCCATAAACGTGATATTCTCCCCGAAGCATTTAAACCCCCCCGGTCTATCTTTAAGCGTTGACACGTTGTCTGGCTGTGATGGCATCACGTGGTTCACATGTGGGAAGACCTTACCGGGCATCGTGGTCCATGAAGCTGTCAGAGGAGAACATCTGAAACACATGAGGCAGCTGAACCAGCACCTGGCAGATGGAACCCGTTTTTGGCATGTTCTTAGTGGCAATCTGGGACAGAAACCACACAGGGAATTTACTTAAAAAAACAACAACAACAAAAACTACACAATAAAAAAGCAATTTCCTCAGATATCCAGCTGCCTACAGTAAACAACTTAGTGTGGGTGCTGCTCCAACCGCTGAGTATTAACTCAATCTATGAGATAATTTCTGCCTTAGTCAAGTGTTAACTAAATTACAGTTTGTGCTGAATGCTCAGTCCCAGGAGCAGGTTAAATGTTTCTGTGATGAGTACCTGTCCACGGTAGTTGGCGCAGTGCTTGGTGAGGATATTGGTGATCTGTGGGTCCTGGATGGAGCTGAACACCAGTGTCTGCCGGTAGTGTCTGGCCCAGTTGTTCAGGTTCCACATCCTCACCCTGGAGAAGTCCACTCCATGGGAGTCCAGTGGCTGCAGGTTCATGTGCTTCATCACATGCTGTAGAGGGGTGGACGATGTCCATTTTTATACAACATCAACTTATACAGACACCATAACCATATTGACTTTCGACAGATTTGTTATTGATAGAGTATTTATTACAACTGAGTTTTAAAATGTGACAGACTTAAATCTGAAATGCTCAATGTTCTCCAGCAGTGCTTCTATTTCCTAAATGCTAAATTATAACATATTGTGATTCATCAAATTCTACAATTGTTGTTAAACAGCAGATGGCGCCACATCCTTCCCAATAGTAAAAACACAATACCGCTGAAGAGATGCCATCCTGCAGTAATGTGTGACGGTGAACAGATGTGTGTTCTTACCAAGACGTGTTCCCAGTTCTGCATGAGTAAGACGTCTGCCTGGTCCACCACCAGCAGATCGATGGAGGAGAGGAAGTCAAAGTCTCGATTACTTTCTCCTTCTGCTCCCAGCACCGTACGCAGGCCCAGCGGTGACGCGATGATGATGTCCGATGAATAAAAGGGGGAGTACAGGCGTATGCTGCCCCTCACAATGGAGACGCCTGGGGAGGAGAGAAGACAGCGACAAGGCCTCAGAGGGGAAGACTTGGTGGTTTGTCCAAAAATTGTCTGACTTCTGTTCGTTAAACCGTACCTATCTTGAAGTGATCGTCCACGTTGCCCGAGAAGATGGCGCTGTAATCGTCTGGCCTCTGCTGATTGAGCGACTTGTCATCTGCCTCTTCGCCGAACTCTTCCTTGAACCTCTTCTTGTTGCTGACCACTATCTTCTTGCCTTTGGTCTCCAGCAGGCTGATGAGCGTCTGGACGACCCGCAGAGCTCCGCCTCGGAACGGAACGAGGATCAGGACCTGACATATTTATAACAATCATTACAGCAGAGAGAATTAATATTGCGCTTTTGAACACTTGTGGCTAAGTGGACGCATTAAGAAAAATGATGATAGCAGAACACATGAATGTACTGAGCCATACTGCCGCTTCTGTTGAAGGTGGAGCATCAACTAATGCAATTAGGGAGTTCCTCTCAGATCACTCATGCATACAACATAACTGCTGGACTAGATTATGTTCAAGGTGAAATATATTTGATTCTACTCACACACATGCAGAGAGACTTGTGTGCAGCAAGTAAAGCATATGATTTCCCAATGTTTTAACTATTTTGTGACAAATGCATTTTAACACCAAAACAAAATTTCAATGATTTCGTAAGTTGTACAATGTGTGACTACAAAATCAACAATGCATCTTGTCAATGCTTGTCATGATGGGTCAATTGTGCACTTTCATTTCCTACTGCAGTACTCTTGATATTTGAGACTAAAACAGGCACAATTTGCAACTGAAAGAGTTAAAAAGTAGTTTACCTTGGGCCGGGTCAGTCCTTGGTCTCTGGGTTCGTCCTGCGGCTCAGCTCCAGGTTTAGCTTGGGTTTTCTGCTCTCTTAGCAGTGCGTTGTGAGCCAGGACCTGGGAGTTGGCCTTCAGTACGTGGTTGAGCACGTGGAGGCAGTATGCACCGCAGACCTGAGGGCCCTGGGTCACAGGACAGGTTTCTGGGTGGTAGAGGTCCTTGTAGGAGCCCATAAGCGCTAGCAGCTCTAGCTGCAGCGGGCTGATCTCCCCAGCCAGACCCTTAGGGTTGCAGGTCTGGTTCAGATCCTTGCAGCTGGTCCCCAAAACTTTGTGGAAAACTGGCAGGTTTGTGTCTTTCTGTGGGCGGATGCCGCCAAACTTCTCCAGGGGAAAGGTACAGAGTAGAGTGCCCAATTTTGGCCACTAAATATGATGAAAGGCAAAGATAGTTACGCACATCAAATGTAGTTAGAATTTATTCAAATGTCAAAGTTGGTCAATTTGGCAAAACTCTGAATTTAATACCGTGATCTGAGCCTTGGCTTTGCTGCCAGATGTTATCTTCTGCACATCCTCTTCCCCAAGCTCTGTGTCTAAATGCTGTAGAAACATGTCTGCCGATACAGAAAAAAACTGTAAGACATTCCTCCGTCAAATCGTATTCCTTAACTTTTATAATTGAGCAAGCAAGACAACTATTTTGAAAAAGAATGAACATAAAATGCATCTCTTAAATGTTACCCTGCATAGGGTGATAAATCTGACAAAACTAATGACTGAATTTTTGAAGCAGTAGTAGCAGTACCTTTGCTGTCTTCCTGCTCTGCGGGGCTTTCAGCTGCCCCCTGTCCTCCTTCGTCCGTGAAGGTGGTCTCCAGACAGAACTGGGTCTCATGCTCCTCGTCTACGAACTCATCTCCCGCTGCATTCTCCTCCCCGTCTACTGCTTCAGTCACAGCCTCATCTGCATCCTCAGGCTCGTCTTCTCCCCCTTCATCTTCATCACCATGCTCACTGTCATCACCGACTCCATCACTTTCCCCTACAAAAAAAAGCACAACAATATTCAGTCGACTGCAGTGTGTTGGCCTACACTGTCCTCAGGTGTGATGGAAATAAACAACTCACCTTCATCAAGAAGCTCCTCTTCTTCGTCTTCATCGTCAGTGCTCTCCTCTTCACTCTTGTCATTACTGGTTGGTTGGCTGAGAGTAGAAAGAAGCTTCTGATAGGCTGTTTTCTGCTCTAGTTCCTCCTCCTCGTCCTCCAGTTCATCAGGCTCAACGTCAGACTGTTCTGGGCTTGCTGGCTGAAACAGAGGCGAGGACAAAACACCTTTCAATTTGTAATATTATAATATTAGTATGGGTAAAATATTACAAAACGGGAGTTTATCAGCAACTGGGTGGCCAAACTTGTAGTTTAAATATATTTGATAAGACAGGAGGTCCTTGTTACTACCACTACAAACACTTCTTGTGCAGCGACAGTTACAGATCTCCTAGTGCATGAATTATACTTTATGATTTCTATCAAGAGGAATTGTACAGCACTACTCACCAGTTCCAATATCTCAGTTCTTTCAGGTCTTGCACCGACTCTGTCAAAAAAAAAACGAAGGGGAAATGTAGTCAATTAGACCAAAACGTTGACTAAAAAACAAAGGTCTTGGTCCTAGGGCTGCTTGTTGACAGTTTACTGTTAGACTCTACAGAGAAAACTTAAAGCTCTGTGACTTTTTCTAATTGACACATAACTCTGAGAACGAGGCAATGAGTTAGGATGTACTGATAGCATCCATGCTCCTTTGCTCAATGTGGTATTAATAATTGTATCATTTGTTGTCTGCCATTTATATTTTGTAAAGTACTTTGCTTAAGCCCGTTTACAGTCAATATCATGAATATGCTATGGCTAGTGCACGTGTGTAAGTAAACGCTGTGCAACTGCTCCTGGCCATTTTGCTAGTTAATAGGTTATTACCTACAGTAGAGGATCACGTTGAACATCCATTTAATAACGTTGTGTGACTACTTGATTTTCTCGTGTCATCTCCGAAGACCATCTCAGTTGTGCCGTAACGTTGTTGTTTGCATTTTAACAAGTCGAAATTGAGAGCTACATTGGGAATAACAAACAGCTACATTCCTAAATATTGCATTTTAGGGAAAACATTTCGGGCGTGTCTATGAAGTTAAGGTTTAGCTCCTTCGAACAGCATAGTTTTAAGTTTTTAAGTTTACGTATACATATAGCTAGCACATAGCCCACTGAATCTGTCTCGACTGTGACCACCGTCGTCTAAAGGCAATTTAGCTAGTTGGCTAACATAAAAGTAGCTTAACTATAAATGTAAAACTGCCCGAAGTTCGCTGCACTGCTTACACATCATGAAATGGATGCTCCTCCCCAAATTCCTTCAAGTGTTTCTTCTGTTTTTTTGTTAAATTAGTGAGAAGCTGCTTAGTCTGACTCCTTTTCCCCATGTTGACAGTGGGTTGCACGTGCGATTCTTCAGCTTCTTCGGTGGTGGTGAGTGAGTAGCTGCATTACTGCCACCTATAGGTCCGGAGTGAATTTACATGTGTGCAGTTCGGTCCTGGTCGGAGAGACAGCGAGATCCTTCTTGTGGCACTGGCACCCCAGTGGCAGGTGTCGGAACTGTGTCAGTCAGGTGCCACAACTGTGGCAGGTGAGCGGCACTGAGCAGCACTGTTCGGCACCTGAGCGGCACTCGTTCGGCAGCTGCCGAGCTGAGCGGGCGCAGAGATGGGCAAAAATACATCAAAATGTATTTTGATACAAAATACAAAATACCCCCAAATAAATGTATTACAACAAAATACAAAATACTGGTGCCAGAAAATGTAATAAAATACATGTATTTTGTATTTAAAATATAGGAAATACTTTTTTCTGGATTTTCTGTTTTCTCACAATTTGGTATAGCAGAGCATTCAGGTTTGGGCTATATAATGTACACAAAGCTCTGGTGAACCCCACAAAACTGAAGAACAGTCACAGAATGTCAGTGTAACTAAGCAAAGCTATTAAAAGACAACAACTTGATTGATTATGTATATATATATTTGTATTAATGGGACTTAACAGCCATAAACTTTGGCTTTATATTGTTGGGGATTCCACCTCGGGCAAAGAGCCCACTGTATAATCTGACTCCAAAAGACTACACCTCTAGAAGGACCCCGCGCAGATCGTTTGAATTGGAATTACTTTGATGAACAACAGATGACAGACGGTCTAAAAGTATTAACAATTTATTAAGTCAAGCATCAGAACATATAATGCATAGATATATGGTTTCACAGAACACCATCAAAGATTAAGTATCCCTAACATCAGACACAAAGTCAGGGATCAGAATACGTATCTCTCGTCTCGGTGGTTGTGAGCCCTGTTCTAACATTTCCCTCTTTCTTTATCCTCTCCGATGAGGATTTGACCTTGTCCTGCACAGGGACGGATCATCTTCGCGCACACACACGCTAGGGTAGAGGCCCCTGTGTGTGTGGGAGTCTTCCTCCTGTGGGAGTTCTGCCTGCTGAGGGGATTCTCAAGGTGTCGGTCCTGCACCTATTTGTTGTTACACAATATTCAATGGACTTATCCATTTCATAACACAACTAGTTATAAGTTTAGGCTAAACCACCTGTGAGTCAGAGCTTCTTCTTTGTACGGGGAGCGCAAAAGTGTCTTGCCCGGAGCGCTTGAAACCTTTGCTCATGTGGAGAATTACAGTATTAAGAAGTAGAAGTAGTAGAATTTGTAGCACCCTTAGTGGTGAATAGAAGTGTCACAATAATAAAATGTAAAATATGTAAGAGTCACAAAATATTTGCTGAAGAATGAATTATGTTTGTAATATGTTTACATGAAGGATATTATATGTTACAGTATATTGACATATTGAATGTATTGAAATCATGAATGCATAAACACTGGAGGATTTAAACACTGTAAAGAATAGCCATCAGGGAAAGTTAGGGAATTCAAGGCAAGGCTTTTCAGAGACACCAAAGGGGACACCAAAGGGGACACAGAGGTGCTGGACAAATGGCCAAGGAAGGAGGAGGAGAACCGGAGACAACTGATGAGGAAGCAGACGGCCATAAAGTAACAGAGAGGACTCCTGGGAAAGACCATGCGGTCCCAGGTCAGAGGTCATGTCAGAGGTGATGTCACAAGGAACCAGCCACTGAGATGAGCAACGGATCGATGGAGGTGGGGTCAGATCAATCGGAAACCAATCACTGACCCCGGATGACGGCCTTTATGTTTTGCGACGGCTTGGGGCGCTTTCCAGCCATCAAAGAACATAAAAAGAATGTTTGAGAGAGAAAGTTTCAGTTCTCGGCAATATTCGTTTTTCAGAACCCGGCCAGGTCGGACCTGTGAGTGAAATTGCACGTGGACTCTGTTCTCGAGAACATTACCATGCATGGTGTATTTCAGATTGCATTTGTAAAACATTAGGTTGCAATTGAGTGCATCAGTTTGCATTGTTTACCTTCGTGGTTGCAGTTGTATCTGCTATCTTTTTATTAAATACTATTTTTGACTTTTAATTGGATCCAGTTCGTTTTTTGATTAGTCTCCGTTGCTGGAAGTCAGCAGCGGCGAAAGTTTGCAGCCTACCTCCTCTCGTGAAGTTCCAGCCTCGACACTCAATGACCACGCAACACTATTGCAATTGAGCACATACATAATTCTTATAAGTTCAATGCCTCTATATATTTTTAGCATATTTCTACAGTATCAACAAGAAAATATTCATCACATATGACATACAAGCTCCCAATCTCCCTCTTCCTATAGCTAGCTACTCGACTGATAAGCTAACTTGCTAAACACTGGCTATGCACTAGCCTAGACAGCATGCTAGCGTCATTAGCATGTTAGCATCGATCGCTAGCATGTTAGCATCGATCGCTAGCTTGATATTATAACCATCACCATGTATATACAGTAGGCTATGTAGCCAGACCCAGACATAAAGTATACATCAAGCTAGTTGACATCTGTCACACTCAGATAAAATAATGAACTTGACAGACAATCAGCTGAACTTGAAGAGCTGAAGACTGAACTCGTGAACTGTTTTTTGATTCATGGAGAAAGTATTTTGAGTATTTTAAATACAAAATTACTCCACTCTAAAGTATTTCGTTACAAATTACGTTTGATTTTTAATCGGCTCTATCAAATACAAATTACAAAATACTCAACAGTAATTGAAATACGTATTTCAAATACAAGTAATAGAAATACTGCCCATCTCTGAGCGGGCGGAGCCACATTTCTTGACCCATTGTTGTTACGAGAGGTCAGCTGCCATAAATCAGTTTTATGATTTTAGTTGAGTCACGGAGCCACCCGTTCTCTGTATACATCCTGTGAGTAACCACGTTGTACTTTTTTGTTTCTTATTCATTTTATTTAAGTATGATTTTGCTGGTTTTGCAACAAAAGGGAACATAATACACTCTTTCCAAATTATTACTTTTATAGTGAATAAAAGTAAATTAATGAAAATAAATCATCCGTTTTATTATCATTTAAAAGTATATATATAAAAACGTTTTAAAATTAAAACCCATAAAATCTCCAATCCAAAAATACATGTCTGACAATATCTTCACTCTTCCTCTGCTTATATGTAGGTGTCAGTAGTAGCCACAAGCTGCCAGTGCCAATAGTTGTCACAGGAGTGCCGCCAGCAGTCAGAGGGGTGTTGGAGGGCAGAGGAGTGTGCCCCCCCTAGTCTGTGTATGTTTTGATAGTCTGTTTTATGGTTTATTTGTTTTTCTTTTCAAGATCGACGCAAAGTAAGACAGGTAGTTCGGAAGTAAGAATATGTCAAAATAAAAGTGAAGGTAATAGAATGACCATATACAAGAAAATGGTTCGTCTATGATGCAAGCACATACCAGGGTAACATTAGAAGAAAAATAAATAAATATAAATAAATAAATGTGGGCTGATGGGAGTGTGTTAGCAACAATAGTTGACTACATGCGATTTAATATTAATTTATCCATGTACACAGCAAGAATTAAGTTTTCAATTAATCTGTGGATTGTTTGATGCAATACAGTTTTTAATATAGTTTAATCAAGGTCATTTTTGTGTGTGCAGTTGTTGCTATTTATTCTTCCACCGTATTGCTTTGCTGCTTGAGTGTAATAGCCTGATTAAGAGTGTTTACCATTTCTACCACTAGATGGCAGTATACGTGTATTTAAACCATAGATTTGTTATATTTACCTGTGTCTTTGTTAATTGTCTAGGTTATTGATACAGATGTATTTAATGCTGATTATTTCATCTGATATTTGATGTTGATGGTTAATTTGCAACCTAGTTGTATACATCATGTATTTACTTGTTATTTGTATGTAATAGAAAAGTGAGCATGTGTTCATGAAGCAATAAATAATGACAATTGGAATATAAAGAGACGTTTGGTTCATTCTTTTCAAACACTAAGCCTAATTTACCCACTTCATTGATTTAATTGTCACACTTAAATCCTGAATTGACTGGTGAAACAGAAGAAGTTAAAACGCCAAGATGAGAAGATATAATGTTGGTCAAATACTGTGGTCCAAATAAAATTACTTCAGTTTTATTGCCATTGAGATATAGAAAGTTTGATTCTAGAATATTCAAAAAATTCCTAATCTCTCAAGACAAGAGCAAAAACAAGATTAAGTTGTTCTCCTTTCTTCATTGCTACCATGTTAACTGTCTTGTGACCCTGTGGAGAATTTAAGAATTAAAAGCATTATTTAGTAGAATTTATAGCACCCCTAGTGGTGAATAAAATTGTCACAATGATGAGAATGTAAATTATGTTAAGAGTCACAATATATTTACTACAGGATGTTTACTTATAGAAGATATTATATGTTTGCAATAAGTTTACTTGTAGGAGTCTTTTAACATAATCATTGGAAGTGTTGAACCAAAGTACAGTCACATAGGTATGTGGGTTCTGAGCCATGAGGCAGAGACATCAAAGGGGACACAGAGGTGCTGGACAAATGGCCAAGGAAGGAGGAGGAGAACCGGAGACAACTGAAGGGAAGCAGACGGCCATAAAACAGAGAGCACTCCTGGGTAACACCATGCGGCCGCAGGACAGAGGGCAGGTCAGAGGTGATGTCAGAGGTGATGTCACAAGGGGTCCAGCCATTGAGATGAGCAGTGGATCGATGAAGGAGGCGTCAGAGCGATTGGAAGCCAATCACTGACCCCAGAAGACGGCCTTTGTGTTTTGCGACAGCGTGGGACACTTTCCGACCATCAAAGGACATAAAAGGACTGTTTGCGAGGACGTGCGCCAGGCCATGGTAGTTCGCTTTGCAGGATCCGACTTGGTCGGGCCTGTGAGGGGAGTTGCACGTGGTCTCTGCTCTCGAGATGCATACTATCGATAGTGTATTATAGATTGTAATTGTCATCATCAGTTTACAGTCGTCATTGTTTAATTAAATACTGTTTTGAATTTGGACCGGATCGAGTTACTTTATGATGCGCCTGCGCAGAAAGAAGTAAACACAGCAGCGGCCTTGCGCTTCCTCCACCAGTTTCAGCCTCAACAACCCCTAAGATTAATCTCTGGAGCTGTAGGCGGATGCAGACCGTCAGAAGTGTTACTATTTTGAAAATGTATCACTGATTGTGTTCATTTTAGTTCCACCTTGAATCCAGGTTTTAGGTCAGCTTCTCGAAAGCACAAAGGGCCCACAGAATTAGAACAATTATATTTCAAAGAGAAGACTATTAAACGTCCAATTGTTATTATAGGGAAGGGGATCCATAGTTACTTGCCAGAGAGGGATGCCCAAAAAAGCTGTCCACAGACCTTTTGCCAGATGCATCAGTGGCTGCAGACAGGTATGAGGAAGAGGTGGGCTAACTGACCCAAGTGTCACACTTTGGCAGCAACCCCTTTCACAGTGAAAAGGACCAGGAAGCTGCAGAGAGAGAATTTGCTCTGCAGACAGTGACGCGTTATTTTACCTACCTTACCGCCGAGTAGACGACTTTTCAATCAGAATACAACCATGGATAGACGAGAAAGATCACAGATAGAGGAGATGCCGATGGACAGAAGTGCTCTCAACTCTCCCCCCCACTTTATCGCTGAAGAGACTGCCACAGCATACTTGCTGAACCTTGGCCAGGTGCAACAGCACAGGAAGAACCCTTTATTGCTCCAAGTGAAGGGCCTGTAATTAATTCGGTCATCAATCCCGATGAAGGCTCTGAGCGTTTGAAACTTCGCAACTATTTCCAGACCCTTCGCGATCTGGAATTAAAGACTGAAAGCTTTTTAGAGCCAAATCACACTCTGTCTCTAGACAGAGCCCCACTGGACTGCGTCCAACAGCCTGATCTCACAGACTATGATGATTTGGCAAATGTCATACTTTTAGGGACATGATGAAGGACTGGCTGAAGTACTGGAATGAAAAACCGGGTAAGACAAGTAAATTCAAAGGCATGACAGATATACACGCTGGACATCTTTTCGATAGATATTCGGCTTCACCACGCATGGTGTGGGAGGTTGAACATCTTGAAATTATCGTTGAGGAGATTAAGGATTCAATAATCGAGATCATTGAGGCATTGACAGGCCTTGAGCGTGATCTGTCAAAAAAGGACATCTCTCCGGAGGTTGAAGGACTTGCTAAATACTTTCTTTGGCTAATTCTGAAAGACCAGAAGAGATATAAAAAGATATTTCCAACAGGAATGGATATCTCAGATCGCCACAGTGTTGAAATCATGTCATACATCGATCAAGAGGACAGTGATTATTGCCCAAACATCGTCAGATGTACAATCACAAGTTCAGTTAGGAATTACCTCCTCAATTACTTAGCAAATGGGGGGATGAAGCCTGTTATCATCCCAGACAGAATCAGATGCAGGGCATTTTGCAGTAAGTTACGCTGTAACGCGTACGCTCAGATACTGAACGAAATGTGGTCTTTCATGAAAGAGATGAATGATAAGATCGTCTCACACAAAATGTACCCTAAGTATCATCCGTTCTTCTGGTTCAATAACGAACGTTCAACAACTGGCTCATCATATGGGGACGCAGTCGATGAACCTGCGCCAGGTGCAACATCACAGCAAGAACTACAGGGAAGGCCAGTTCAGGTATTCGTGGAGGCGCTGGTTTCGCGGATATTCCAAAAAGAAAATCTGACCTGGACGACTGCGGACATCGAGGCCATCACTATGCGTCTGTTTGAAAGAACGTGGATCGAAGTTCAGGATGTAAATTTTGATCCCAAAACATTAAAAAAACTTGACAAGGCCATTTTCAAAGACCTGTGTGTGATGTGGGGCGGTTTAGAAAAGGTGCTGTTGGCCATGAAATTAGAGCAACGAGAACTTGGGAACTGTATTGCCTCCTGTGTCGAATGGAAACTGACACGACGACCCAAAAAGCCCAGCATCATCAGCAAGTTCTTCTCGTCTGTGGGCGAAGGCGTCTCCAACATCTTCATATGTGGACAGAGAGAGGAGAGGGAGAGTTCAGAAACATCACAGACAGAGGAGAGTTCTGTCAGCCCTCTCAGGGGAAGCAATGAGAACCAGGTGAAGTCCAGTCCTCACAGGAGTCCAACTTCCCCCCAAGAACCACTACAGACAGAGGGGGAGTGTTCAACTGATGAAGGCTCATCCGCTCATCCGTTCTTCTGTTTCAATAACGAACATTCAATTCCTGCCACAGTATATAATATACTTGCTGAACCTTGGCCAGGTGCAACAGCACAGGAAGAACCCTTTATTGCTCCAAGTGAAGAGCCTGTAATTAATCCGGACATCACTCCTGATGAAGGCTCTGAGTCACATTTAAAACTTCATCCTGTGAATGAAGAACTTGAAATGCTGAGTGAGTACTTCAAATCTCAGGGTCAACTATGTAAGTTTGAGTATGAACTCAAACATTACCAGACCTAAACGCGAGCTGGAAGCAAGGACTGAAATCCTTTTTAAACCAATGTTAAATCATGAAAGCCTTGAAGAGCCAAAACAAACTCTGTCTCTAGACAGATCCCCACTGGACCGCGAACTGGAGATCATTTCCCAACGGCCTAATCTCCCAGAAATTGAGATGTATTAT
Organism: Pholis gunnellus; assembly: GCF_910591455.1. Lineage (NCBI taxonomy): Eukaryota > Metazoa > Chordata > Actinopteri > Perciformes > Pholidae > Pholis > Pholis gunnellus. The sequence continues at coordinate 20,628,750 of NC_136542.1, forward strand.
GATTTGAAAGGCAAATGTCATACTTTTAGGGACATGATGAAGTACTGGCTGAAAAAAACGGGTAAGCCAAGTAAATTCAAAGGCATGAAAGATATACACGCTGGACATCTTTTCGATAGATATTTGGCCTCACCACGCATGGTGTGGGAGGTTGAACATCTTGAAATTATCCTTGAGGAGATTAAGGATTCAATAATCGAGATCATTGAGGCATTGACAGGCATTAAGCGTGATCTGTCAAAAAAGGAAATCTCTCCGGAGGTTGAAGGTCTTGCTAAATACATTCTTTGGCTAATTCTGAAAGACCAGAAGAGATATAAAAAGATATTTCCAACAGGAATGGATATCTTAGATCGCCACAGTGTTGAAATCATGTCATACATCGATCAAGAGGACAGTGATTATTGCCCAAACATCGTCAGATGTACAATCACAAGTTCAGTTAGGAATTACCTCCTCAATTACTTAACATATGGGATGAAGCCTGTGATCATCCCAGAAACAATCAGAAACAGGACATTTTGCAGTCAGTCACGCTGTGACACGTACGCTGAGATACTGAACAAAATGCGGTCTTTCATGAGAGAGATGAATGATAAGATCGTCTCACACAAAATGTACCCTAAGTATCATCCGTTCTTCTGGTTCAACAACGAACGTTCAACAACTGGCTCATCATATGAGGACGCAGCTGAACCTGCGCCAAGTGCAACAGCACAGCAAGAACTAAAGGCAAGGTCAGTTCAGGTATACGTGGAGGCGCTGGTTTCGCTGATTTTCAAAAAAACATATCAGACCTGGACGACTGCAGACATCAAGCCCATCACTATGCGTCTGTTTGAGAGAACGTGGATCGAAGTTCAGGATGTAAATTTTGATCCCAAAACATTAGAAAAACTTGACAAGGCCATTTTCAAAGACCTGTGTGTGATGTGAGGCGGTTTAAAAAAGGTGCTGTTGGCCATGAAATTAGAGCAACGAGAACTTGGGAACTGCATTGCCTCCTGTGTCGAATGGAAACTGACACGACGACCCAAAAAACCCAGCATCATCAGCAAGTTCTTCTCGTCTGTGGGCGAAGGCATCTCCAACATCTTCATACGTGGAAAGGAGGTTCAGGAGGAGTGTTCAACTGATGAAGGCTCATCCGCTCATCCGTTCTTCTGTTTCAATAACGAACATTCAATTCCTGCCACAGTATATGAGGACGCACTTGATGAACCTTGGCCAGGTGCAACAGCACAGGAATAACTTCTACTGTGATGTTAGGCAACATCTGATAACTTCTACTGTGATAGTATAAATTATCAGATGTTCTAATAATCTAATAACTTCTACTGTGATGGTAGGCAACATTGTAGTATATTTCAAGCGACAGTGCTGTTGAAGTGTTGCTGAAGGAAGATCCGCGGACATTGCTCTTGTTGGTAACATGAAGTTTATTACAAACAAGCAACACATGTCATACGGACGGCTAGCACGACCGGAGAGTCCTCAGTCAATTCATAATGACTCTAAAGTACGGAGAATCCTCGTCTCCTTATATCCAGCTGATGCCCACCCCCTGAGGTTAGGAAGATAACTCAGAAGGAGCGTAGCATGTTGGCCGCTCCAGGACCCCTAATAAACATGTCTCGGACATGGACCCCTGGTCCTCCTCGCACCCTGCTCCGATAATATGAAACATCTGGACATGTCATCAGGGTGCATAAATCGAGGACATGTCTCCTGCATGGCCCCCATTATTCCATATCTCTGCTCCTAACAAAAGGACAGAGTTCATGCACTTATTCTATCACATAAGATGGAGGAAAATACACGACACAACATCTAATAACTTCTACTGTGATGGTATACATTATCAAATGTTCTAATCTAATAACTTCTACTGTGATGGTAGGCAACTACCACAGGTGTATACAGGTGTGGCTGTGCCATGGGGATGAGCCCGTGGCCTCAGATCTGAGCAAAGTGGGCTAAGTGGATCTGGTTGAGGGACATTAAGACCAATCCTGATCCTAATGAACTACGACAAGAGTTGACACGTTGCATGACTCACCTGCTGACCAGACCTGCGCCTCTACTACTAGGCATATAGACTAGTTGTTTTTACAGAAACAGTGTTTCCATGTTGCAGTCGTAATAATCAAGTCTGTTAGTGCAGAAACAAGTCGATTAATTAATTGAGAGACAAAAAATCTTTTACAGAATTGTCGAACAAAAATGTCAAATATTTATATTTAGTTTCTTAAATGTGAAAATGTGCTGATCATTTTTATCTTGTAATTTCAAGCTGTCTGCTTTGGGAAGATGTGCCAGGCATATTTCAAAATGTTTTGAAATATAGACCAAATGATTAACAAGAAAATAATTTGAATATTAATCAATAAGTCCTAGTGTAAAATTTCTATTTTTTATCTTACATACAAATGGAAATACAGAGATTCCTCCTTTCCTCTTGTAGCGTTTTACAGATGAGTCAAATACCTTAAATTTAACAGGATAAATAATAGAAAAAACTATTTCATAAACTTTTGGAGAAATTCAAAATGATTTAGGTAGGTAAGTGAAGGTATTTTATTGCTGTGTGTGTGTGTGTGTGTGTGTGTGTGTGTGTTGTGTGTGTGTGTGAGGGAAGTGTGTTGAACTGATCCAGAGGGTTGCATGGCTGTGAAGAGCACCACTGTGGTTATGTAAGACTAGCCTACTTTTTATGGGTGTCTGCTGCCATAATAACATCATGCAACAATGAAATTGCGTCAGTTATTTCCTGCAGACCCCTTTTTCAATTTGCATGCGCTACAATGAACTTTACTGCCTAATTTTGCCTGGAATAAGAGTGATTGTGCAGTGTTGTGCAGGTATTATCTCTGTCCAAGACATTCAGCTGAATATAAGAAAAATCTAATCTATTATTCTTTCAAGCCAGCCAATCTTAACTAGCATAACTGCATTCACTGGGATGTTTTCTTACACCTTTTGTGGCTTTAATTCATTTCCTTAGCTTCCTCAGTGCACCTCGGCTTTGTGCTGGAATACTAGCAGTGCTCAAATCCAGATTAGTGCTAGACAGACATCAGGTAAAAGAGTACAGGCTCAGTGTCACCCACACTCTTAACACAGTAACACACTGGCTCTCTGCAGACCCCAGCTGACCCTTAGACTTCACAATTTTGATTGTCTTCAAATAAAAACAATGCAAATAATCTATAAAAGCCTATGTTGGTATATAGTGTGTGTGAGGGACCCACAAACCAGGTTCTAATGTATTGCTGTCCAGCCTTACCTCTGTGTCTGTCCCTGTACTTGATGTCACTGAGGATCTCTTGATTGTGGCTTGTGTGGTCGCGTGTGTGGACGAGTCTGCAGCGGGAGGGTAAAAGAAGTGTGTGTGGTTGGGTTTGGGTGACGGGGGTGAGTTCTCTCTGGGTATGGGAGAAGCAGAAGGAGTGGGCCCGGGCGAAGGTCGCGGGGACAGGGTTCCCATCTCAATGGCCAGGTCCTCGGTGCATGCCAGGCCACAGCTGCGGAGGTAGTCATCCGTGTCTCTGTCCACCACCAGCAGCCTGGTGCAGTGGGCCACTTCACGGATACGCTCCACTACCTGCAGGGAGAAGAAAGGAGTTACAGAGAGGAGCTAAAGACAACATTTAAAGTATTACTGAGGTGTCATTAAGTGCATGTTGGTCACCCTGAACTGTCCTACGTATAGTTTTTTTTTTAGTAATAGTTTTTGCACAACAAAGACACCCGTGATTTCATTACACAAGGCTCACATTGACCCATTTTAGTAGCCCCCTCCTCCTCCTCCTCCTTCTCCTCCTCAGGCAAAGGAAAAAGTGGTCTAACAGGTATAGAACTCATTGTTTGTACATCAGAGAATTTAGGCGTCTCTCCTGGCCTCTCTTTACCACGCAAGCACTATGTGCATTTAAAAACAAAAACATGTATCACTTACTTGATGGTGGGTTTCGTTCTCCACATTCTCACCGTTCACCTCCACCAGCCGGTCTCCTTGTCGCAGCCCGCCCAGCTCAGCACAGGAGCCGGGCTCCACTGTGCGGATGGACTGTCCGCCTTTATTCCTATCACCGTGCAGGTGAAACCCATAGCCGCGCTCTCCTTTTGTCAGGAAACAGAGCCTGGGTCTAAGCTCGCTCTCCATCCCAGCAGGGGGGTGGGGGGGGGGACGACGACAAATAAAAGTGTCTCAAGAGAATGAACTGGTGATTGTCCCATGTGATGGGAAGTCTCTGGCTCTTAATCCAATGTATGACTACGCGCTCCACTGACCAAAAGATCATCATCATTTAGCATGATGTGGGTCCATTAATAATCCACAATTGTTCAGAGAGCACAATTCAGAAAAATAGGCTAAAGGTAATGAGTTTTTAATCCATCATGCAACTGCCAGGGGCCCAAATATGAGCGCGCAAAGATGGTGCTAAGTGTGCGTAAAGTAGTGGCGGAAAACCGCGGACAGTGGCTAAATCCCATCCATCGGAGGAATAATCCAAGAGATCAGAGATTAGAAAGCTTTTCCTCGCACGTAACACTTAATTCACCTCGTCAGCTGGGCGTGTGTCGTCCTGTACGACCCGGCGCGAGAGTGAAGAAGCGTCATCAACAGATGCCATACGTCCCCTGCAGCGCACGCCTGATGGAGCCGCGCAGCCGCGATGCGCTGGCAGAAAGTGAGTCAGTTACGAGTTACTGGAAAGAAAGTATTTGTTTAGAGATTATATGAGTCAATATGCTTTTTTAACAGCGGACAAAGACATTTGCTCTTGTTAGAGAAGACAGAGGCTTTCCCCGTGGTGGTGGAGGTAAACCTGTGACCTAGCTTAAAACGGAAATCGCCCTTATCCGTCCTCTATTTCTGTGTCCACTGGAGATCAATAAAAGGACGGTTGCGTAAAAGGGGATTTAACGGTTCATGAAATATGAGCTCAGGCTTATTTGCATTTATCCATTAAAAAAGAAGGCTCTAAACGTAACCAGTTCCTCTATTATCGTCGGGACATCGCATGAAGTGTTTTTGGCGTTATTGAGTGTTTTGGCGGCACCTAGCGGTGAAAAGCGGGAACGACCACCGTCATTATAAAATGGAAATAAAGATAAAGGCAAAATGAAACAATCATATGTTTACGTTTTTATTTATTAATAATTAATATTTGAATGTCTGGTGATTACCTTTGAATAACCACGTTTATCCATTTATTCATTGTTCAGTTAGTTATATGCTATCTATCTTTGTTATACCTTAAACCTTTTGTTTACCTTTACAAAGCTCCTTAAAAAGGTCCTTTTTCACCAGAAAGTCACATATATAAACACAGGGGTGGAATGTAACTAAGTAAATAACTCAAGTACAGATTTGAGGTACTTGTACTTTGTTTGAGTGTAGATTATACTGTCCAGCAGTATAATAGGCTAACTACATCAATACAACTATATTTACACATCAGTGATGATAATCTAGTAATACAGTATATCATTGTGTACTACTTACAGGGTGCATTTTCCTGCATTGTGTACTTTTATTTGAGATATTGTAAAAACGTTTCACTAATAACTGTACTGCATGTTTCTTTGTAATTCATATTTATAATTTCCAACTCATGCAGTGCACTTGTTTCTTATTTAAGCTGCACACCACGTATTCTTTGCACCACATGTTTGGCTTCCTCACTCATTGTCCTTCGCTGAAATATCATAAAGTATTTTTACCACGCAAAAGCGTAGCTCGAGCGTACATAATTGAACATTTCATGTGACGTGTTTGTTTTGTTCTGAACCGGCTGGAGATTTATGTCAAAACATGTCTGCTTTTCTATCTCACAGCGACCCAGATCCAGTGCTGCTGTTCAATCAACAGGCTCGTGATTGACGTATTCTGCGTTATCTTTTTATATATAGAGAGAGAGGGATGGAGGGAAGAGTGGTTTCACCCCGGCACATGGTGCTCCTCCTGCTTCTTGCCCAGCTCCCCCTTCAGAATAGGGAAAAATTCCCAACACAGGTTACAAGGTGATGCCTTAAATTGTCTCAAGAGGTCTTTGAGTCCAAGGAGGAGTGCACGCACTGTGGCTGATTCTCCCTCAGAGTGCTACGTTCTCTTAAAAGCCAGAAATTACATTAAAAAGGAGGAAGAGGTTGTGTATTGACCACTGAGCCTCTGACTGGAGGCCAACAGCTATTAAACAGATCTTTTTTTACATTTTGTTGTTTGGTTTATTGTCAGCATATTGTTGGTTTAAGTGAGACCAATGTACTGAAGTATAATACTGACACGAAGACAATATCAAGAAGAGTGCTGCTGCGTCTTTAACAGCCGACTAGACAAACTAAGCGCAGAACTAAGAGGTCCAAATGTGAGGATTTTATGCTTTTGTTTATCAGATATGATTGAAAATGTAATTTCTCCAAGTGTTGGACCGCTTGTCAGACAAAACCAGGGATCTAAAGATTGTTCACATCTGATACATTATGATGGATATAATAATAGTGATTTTTCCCCATTAATAAAACATTAGATTAATCAATGTTAGAAATGATTGTCAACTGCAGCTCTATAGCCAGCTAGCTGCTTAAGTAAAGTACCAAACGTTGAAATAACAACTTGCAAATGCTATCTTATATTTCTGAACACAGGCGTAGCAGCGTGTCTGCGGGTAAAAAAGGTAAAACAACTGGACAAAGGCAGATGTTTCCGAAAGGACAGTTTGTGTGCCAAGTTGTTTTTCTCACATTAAAGTAATTTCCGGATAAAGAAAATCCTCCTGTGGGGAACACTCATTGTCTAAAAGATTTATCGTAAGAACTGCCACTCCCATCATAAATGTCTGTATAGAGATTTTATTCAGGACATCATTTACAAATATGCAGTCAGAGTTCACTGAGCTCCGGCTTTGGGTGGAACCCACTTGTGGATCTTCTTGCTGGTGGTGGGGAAGGGCACCTATACTGCTGTGAGCTACCACTCACGTTGAACTGGTGGACCTCAGCCAGGAACTTCTTGGGCTCTGGTAGATGTGTGGTGGGGGGGTCGTCTGTCATGCAGTGCAGCCAGCGATGCCTGAAGAGTGAACACAAATCTAGCTGGCTAAAATGACAAGCTAATTCCTTCGTTTTGTGGGGATTTTTGTTGACGGTTACATTTCTGCGGGAGGTGAAAACATGTAAATAATTTGTAATCTACTTGTCAAGACAGTACAGTAGACAACAAACAACTGCATATTTTTTTTTTATTATTTTGTATACGTCTAAGGTTTATTATTAGTTTATTCAGCGGTGGTTTTTTTATTCAAACTTTGTGTAATCAATAACATATCATATATTATCCCCAATAACTGACCGAGAACCACGTGTTTATCGCTGGTTAAAACATGTCAACAGTACACAAATCAGCAATTAGCCTGATTAGCATCAGCATTGATTATGAACGGTTTCGTTAGCCACCAGCTAACAGAGTAAAGTAGCCGCACTAGCAGGCTAAATAATAAGCAAACGGTTCATGTTTCAAATATAGTGAAATGTAATTTACCAGTCCGTGACTGTGTGCTGTAAATTCCCGCTTCACGAGACTTGACAGGATTCTTCTTCGGAGTCTTTTGAAGACTGAAGTTTCTTTTTAATTTGTACAACATTTGACTGCACCAGTGGGAATGCAGTAATCAACACTAAGCTATAGGGGGCAGTATAGTGTCTCACGGCAACCAATCTACCGGAAAATCAAAAGAAGAAGAAGACGCAAAAAACTCACGAAGAAGAATCCTGTCAAACCTCAAGAAGACTCGGTGCTTCTTGTTGACAGCACATAGTCTATAGTTCCATATTTATGACGTTTTATATGAAACATTAACTGTGTTGAAATCACGTCTTCCTGTAGACCACATATCAACGGCCAGCGTAATATCATTTTGGAGAAATATGTTTAAAGTAACCAAAATCGCGTCTCTTTCAACCTACAACTGAACAAACCAACAATATTTTAAAAGAAATTTGTATTTTGTGACACGTTGATATTGTAACCGTAATTTAAAATAGGTCTAAGACGTTCAGACCCGATTTCAACGCGATTTAAACCAAATATCAACGTTGAAATCCGGGTTAGTGCTCACTGGGCTTGATCAATTATTGAACATATGGTAATATCAATTTACTGTTTGCCTGTTTTAGCTGTTACCATGACAGACGCTCATGTATTATTAACCATTTGGGTGTCTAGTTTTCGTACCCGGGGTATTTTCAGCTCATTCTGACACGTCAATGGGGATATTATTGTTTGATAATTGCAGACCACTATGGCTTATAGGGTAAAAGAGCGAGTCTGGCTTTTCTGAATGGGACCTGAAACAATGTAAGACGCTCTAATGGAGGGGCCAGAATTGAAACGGGAAAAAGAAAAGGCTGTGAAAACAGTTAGGTTTAGAGTCGCATCTGCCAACAGCGGCCGGGTCTTGGCGGAGGTGTTCAAGGATGAAGCGGCCTGGTGCGGCTCCGTGTCGGACTCGGTGGACTCGGACTGCGCCAGCAGCCCAGAGGCGGAGCAGGGGAGCTCGCCTCCCGCCGACAGCGAGACCAACGGCCTGGCGGTGGAAACTACCGTGGACGCGAACGGCTGCGAACCCGATGACCTGCTTCTGTACGCCAGTGCCAAGAGAGAGATGCTCTTCAGCAACAAACGGATCAATATCTGCAGCAAGAACGGGACCATACGAGGAGTGAGGAACAAAGTGAACGCAGGCCAAGAGCTTTTTAACAACCTCTCCGGCATGTACTCCGTGAGTAGCTCTGGCCAACAGGTGGAACACCTGCTGCAGGTTTTTTGTTGTCACTGCAGGTGGATTCTGCTGTGATCAGATTGATTTAAAGTAGTTCAAGGCTGTTTCTTTATTGCACGTGGTTATCTAAGGATTTAAGATAGTCAAAAACTCAATCCCTATATCAAGAGTGCAACTTTGGTGAGGTTCTTGTTCAGTCCTAACCTGTGTTCTGTTTCCCTTTAAGGGTTCCCTCCGTCATCAGAAAAGGAGACCCTGGGAAAAGCAGTAAAACAGTTTGGAAGTTAACACCATGTGGTCAACAGGGAGAAAGAGCTCATGTGGCTGAAGATTGTCTTGCAGTATGGTCTCCACCAGGACTCTTTACTTAATTCAAGTATATAAAAAAAAAACTTGTGTCTTCTTTTATGACCACATAAAGCTTTACGGTCCAGTTCTTTGATTCAGATTCATCTCCCTGATAAGGATAAAAAAAAAATAATCGTGCAATCTTTCACTTTAATATATTTGTATTTTGTTTTAAAGTCATACAATTATAATAATTTGAAACCGCCCATATGACCCATTTCCATATGTATACACTATAAAGTACACACTAAAGGCAAGTAACCTGTCACTTAAACTAAACAAACTAGCTAAATAATATGTGCATTTGACCCTCTGAGACTGTGAACCCCTTTGAATGGGTTTCTGAAAAAGATTTTTGTATTTTTTTAAGATGTGCGTATAATTGTGACCCAGAATTTCATATGATTTTGATACATGGTGGAGTGTCTTTCATGGCATATTGCTGAACATGAACATGCATGTTTTTCTAAGTATTTTGTAATGATAAATTTGGTGTGCTTCAGATTATAATTCCACTGGATTGTATAAACCTGCATTTGTTTTGAGGTTGATATGTTTGTCGTTCTCATTGCTCCGTTTTCATGTTTAGTACACTGGTTTCAGCAAGTTGATAAACAATTGATCATTTTATCATTATCAATTTTTCTGCCAATTGTTTCCTCGGTTAATTGATTCATGGTTTGGCCTATGAGGTCAGAGAATAGTGAAACATATTGATCACAATTCCTTAAAGGTCAAGGTAATATCTTTAAATGTCTTTTGTCCAACTAACAGTCCAAACCCCAAAGATATTCCATTTACCATCATACAAGAGAATGGAAAGTAAATCATAATTTTGAAGCTGGTACTGATGTATGATCATTTTTGCTAGAAAAAAATACATCATAGATTATCAACACAGCTCTCGTTTAATTTACTGTTGATCAACTCTGAGTTTCAGCTTTTACTTTTGCTGATGTGTTCTGACTTCAGTGACTTTGAATGCAGGACCATTACCTGTATTTGAGTATTTTTACATTGTGGTATTATTACTCTGAGTACCTCTTCCACCTCTTCGACCACTGCACTTCACTAAACTACAATATATTCCTGTCCTTGCATCTAAAATCATACAGACGTATTAAGAGTACAAAGACGATCAATGATTAATGAATGACTTGATTCATTCGGATGTATTTTAAGTTCCCACCACATCAGAGTATTATAATGTCCCCATATGATTGTATAATGTGATTTTTGTATTACAGCCTCGTCGATTTCTAATAGCATAACTCGTGGTTACTTTATTTTGTCAGGTTTAACAGGGACAATCCACCCCAAAAATATCATACAGCTAATTATTATTTTCTGTAATATTCAAGCCACTCCTTGGACCTTGTTTTCATTGGGATTCATATGTTGGAATTTTCTGATTAACATCCCATAAGCTTCACATTCAAAACAAAGTAAATTTGCACGCATTATCATAAAGGAAAAAGTCAAAGAGCAAGCCTCGATAAATCACTGACAATGCCGCCTCGAAAAGTGATCACGTGATCAACACTTCAACAAGTCTCGATGCTCTGATCTCCATCTTAGCAAAAGAAAACATCGTCTCCTGTATATCTGCACGGACACCTTCGCTTTCTCGTCATAACTGGAACTGCACACTTTCCCTTTAAGCGGGCAGATCGATGCAACATCTCCCCGTACACCTGCCTGCCTCAGCTGCCTCAGTCAGCACCACAGACAGCTCCCCGCAGACCGCTAACACAGCCCCCCTGAAGAGGCGACGCAGCGGGCCCCCAGGGGCAGGGCATAGTTTTTTTCATTTTGTAACGACTACCAGCTAGTACAGCCTCATCTACGATCATGTTACTGCGGCACTGACAGCTAAACGGTAGAGGGCAGGATGCGGGCTTTACTATAACACCCCCCCCCCCGCCCTCCGATGTTTGGACTTTCACATCGGAAAGATCCCTTTATTTTGGGGGCTTCAACCGATCAACATGTCTCGTCTCGTGCTGCTTTTTCTCAGGGTGGAGCGGCTCTAAATGGAAGTATAGCTCGTCTTGGATAAGGGGGGGGGTCTCTCTGCAGAAGAAGGTGGTGAAATCTCTTTCCTCTTCCTTCCTCCACGCCCTTTATCATTTGTTATTATCGAGAGCAGCCCGGCACCATGTCCCCTCCTGCATCGGCTGCGACAGCGAGTGAAAGCAGTGCGACCACCGTTTTCGAGGAGGACACCAGGGAGGAGGTATGGGCTTTTTATTTCCATCATGTGAGCGAACGCCTTCTTGTGTTTTGTTCTGCTTGTTCGATCTTGGCGCAGGGCTTTAATGGATCCATGTGAACGGGGGGCGCAGAACGTAACACACTGCAGGTGAATTAATTGCCAGGGATTTGGTCCCACACTTGATAGTTTTACAGGAGATATTTCTGTAATAGTGTAGCCGACATTAATAATGATTGGGCACATGTTTGGTCTTTACCTTAGTCTTTCATCTCCTTTAACAACTATCTGCTGTATAGTGGGCCAGCATGTATCTCTACGGCACTTAGCTATAAAATGGCATGACATGTCAGGAGAGCTGAAAGAACTTAACAGTGTTATCCACTGTATTCACAAAGGGAACTTCGAATGTAAGGGTGTTAGTACTGTGGTTTCATTCCTCGCTCATTAAATGTTAGCCCAAGTCTTTAAAAAATCCATATTTGTGCTTATGTGGCAGCGATCAATCCGCAGTGATGTACTCTGCAACAAGCTAAATTAGGCTACGGGTTGATGACACATGGTATGATAAAACATTTTAAATGTATTTACCACTTCCTCTTTTGTTTTGTCTGTGCTTTGACTCAACAGCAAAGACCCCTGAGGCAATCTCTGAGCAAGTCGCTGTGCCGGGAGAGTTTTTGGAAATGCCTGCTCCTGTCCGTTCTCATGTACGGCTGCATTGGAGCGATGGTCTGGTGTCATGTCACCAAGGTGACCCGCCTCACCTTTGACAGTGCCTTCAAAGGGAAATCCATGATGTACCATGACAGTCCCTGTTCTGACGGCTACATCTACATCCCCCTGGCCCTGCTGGGCATGCTCTACTTGGTCTACCTCGTGGAGTGCTGGCACTGTCACGTGAAGAACGAGCTACAGCACAAAGTGGACGTGGAGGGCATCTACGATCGCATCCAAAGGATGCAGCAGGCCAAACCCTGCATCTGGTGGAAGGCCATCAGCTACCACTACGTTCGCCGAACACGACAGGTGACGCGCTACCGCAACGGAGACGCTTACACGAGCACTCAGGTGTACCACGAACGTGTCAACACCCACGTGGCAGAGGCTGAATTTGACTACGGTCACTGTGGCGTCAAAGATGTGTCAAAGCAGCTGCTGGGCCTGGAGAAGTCCGCTCTCACTAAGATGCGGTTCACCAAGTGCTTCAGTTTTGCCAACGTAGAGTCCGAGAATTCCTACCTTACGCAACGAGCGAGGTTTTTCACTGACAATGAGGGCCTTGATGACTACATGGAGGCCAGGGAGGGCATGCACCTGAAGAATATTGACCTGAAGGAGTACGTCATGGTGCTGTCCGACCCAGAGCGCCACCCTTGGTATCTGTCCCACTATGTCTTCTGGTTTGCCTCATTCCTCACTTTCTCCTGGCCTCTTAGAGTCTTCGCCGAGTATCACACTGCATATGTCCACTACCGCGTTGAGAAGCTCTTTGGGCACGATTACCTCCCTGTGACCCCGTGCGATGATCGTCCATATTGGCGCCGCATCCCTCGCGTTAACACCATTGACAGCACGGAACTGGAATGGCACATTCGGTCCAACCAGCAACTGGTGCCCAGTTACTCAGAAGCTGGTCTGATGGACCTGGCCCAGTGCCCGTCCAGCTTCAGCGGGATCCGTCAGAACTGCGAGCGCTGCCACAGAGCCGTCAGCTGCTCCTCTGTGTTCTCCAGGAGCGCCCTCAGCGTCTGCACCGGCGCCAGCTCCCGCATCCCCTTCAGCGGCAGCCGCTTCTCCTTGGCGCGGCGCTACGGCTCCCAGCGCAGCTGCTTCTGGCGGAGTGGCAGCTTGGATGACCAGGAGAGTCCCAGCGAGAACACCCGCTGCCTATCAGAGCGCCTCACCACAGAAAATGAGGGACCCCCAGACTATGACGACGCACTCTGCTACCCAGTGCTCATTGTCCACTGCAGTGAGAACTGCCACAACCACAGGTCTTTCCACAGAAATAGCTCCTGCGTGGAGACTTCCTTATGACTATGCAGACAAAACACAGTGGCATTTCTGTAGCATTCAAACACTTTGGACACCAGAGCGTGCAAACAAGTCTTAATGTGAGATACACAGATTCATGTTGTATTGTCATACTATCCGAAACAAATGCCTGAATCCTGAATGTGCGAATCACCAAAGCAATAACATAAATGAGAACAAAGCAATGGTGGTATGTGAACCTATACTAGGATACACACTTGTGGAAAAATGACATCTGCCTGGCTTCCAATGACAAGCAAGCAGACAAAGACTGTTACACGGTACATCATTGCCAGCTTTTAAGGTCTCACATGCGGCGTACATATGAAACTGAAGCTGCAGTTACCTCACAAGACCTTTTTTTTGATGCCACGGACGAGATGGGCAGGTTTAAACATGTCCTTCCTTCAGTAAAATCTCAGTCACACAAACACATCAGATAATTACAGCAATAACTGTGAAAATAAATACCGTCTGAAACGTAAAAAGGAGGAATGTCGATGAAATATGTTGGGCTAATCCACGTCACAAAGACACAACATGGAAACCTCCGATTCAAAAGAGACAAAGGATCTCTTGGATACTCTCACTCACTGTTATACCAATCTATGATGTTTGAAAATTTACATTGTTTATGTGAAGTGTTGTAACTTTACTTTTTTGATCAACTTGCCTCATCTATTGTGTTTCTACTTCAGTTAGTGACTTTCTGTATTCCCCAGAATGCCTTTTGGCAACTGGAGAAAACAGGTATAAACTTATTTTCAGCTGTGGGTTTTATGTGATGGTGGACCGTGACAAAAAGATAGTAAAAACAGAGTGACAGCTGTTCTAAATGAGAAAAGGTACTCTAAGACAGTGTGCCCCTTATTCAGAGCAAACCTGTATTGTGGTTGCATTGTATTCTGGTCTATTGAGGCTACTGTGAGATGGAGAATTTGGTGTAACTGATATGCTTTTTTTACTATGGATTTCTCCCTTTTTTGACTGTTGACTGTTGGTACTACCTGGCAGCTCCAGAGAGGAATGCACCTTTCTGTTGGATGTTGATGTTTACAGTTGCTGTTTGTGAAACATATTGTCCAACGAACCTCCACAGAAGATGCTGGAATTATGTAAATGTAGACATTGGCACAGTTTGGATATCAAGAAAACAAGAAAACAGAGTCAGAAATGTATTTGTTTTGTTTCAAGTTGGATTTCTGCGCTAACATTTGACACTTGGTTGGTGTTGACTGACCCAGGAACTGGAAACTGGTTGGAGCACCAATGCTGTGTAATTACATGAGCCTTCACGTTAACAAACTAAAACATGTGATGAAAAATGAATCATCCGTGATTAATTAAGAAGGTACATTTTCTCTTAAATTAGACATTTTTTTAATACCTACTGCCACAACCAAACCCCCAAAAACATATACAATTCATGACATTAATCTTCTGGTCAGAAAAGACAAGGACATGTTTACATTGAATCTACAATACATTTGAACAGGTGGACGTCACATCTATAGAAGCCCTTCTCTGACACTGTGACGAAATAAAGAAATCCTGTAGGTCATTATAATGAGAAGCTATCTCAAAATAATGACTTAGTATCTCAAAATATGAACTCAGTATCTCAAAATAATTAATAAGTATCTCAAAATATGGACTTATCGCAAAATAAATAAATACTTTATTTATTATTCTGATATACTAAGTCATTATTTTGGGATACTAACTCAGTATTTTGAGATGGTTTCTAATTTTTATGATTTACAGAATCTTTTTTTTCCACAGTGGCGGAAATGGGCTTTCATACACATCAGTCACTAACATTATCATCTTTCAAAACAACAAACCACAGTGCGGATTTAACTGCCTAAAGATCATAAATCCATGCTCAAATTTGCATGATTTCCTTGTGCTCAGACAATTTGTTGATAACCATAAAACATACCTGAATGTAAACCACCAGCATACATGATACACTGTAGTATATCTCCATTATGTGTCTGTAGCATAGTAAAGGACTAATCACAATTTTTATATGTAAAAGGGTGATTTCACTGTCCAGTGTATATTGAATGAGATACAGTCAGTGAAAGAGCACAGCACACACCAACATGTCACCATGTTTCCTAAAGACATTTGATTTATCTGGGCTCAGTGACTCTGATTAGAGCTTACAGGCAGA
The DNA here is from genome assembly GCF_910591455.1 of Pholis gunnellus. Lineage (NCBI taxonomy): Eukaryota > Metazoa > Chordata > Actinopteri > Perciformes > Pholidae > Pholis > Pholis gunnellus. The sequence goes on from NC_136542.1 coordinate 20,644,312, forward strand.
TATGCAAGGATGTAAGTGCACTCATGTTTACACAGACATCAAATCAACTTTATGATACTGACTTTTTTAACAGAAACATATTGTATGCATCCTCGAGAATTACATCTTGTTCTTACATTGTTTTCAATAATGTGGTGACACCAGTATTATGCACTTGAAGTGACACTAGACATTATGAATTGTAGTGAAGCTGAATGTTTATGTAAATTCCATTAAAGTATTAAAGTATTCATGCTGATATATTTACAAATGCATAACTGCTCAGACGTAAAACAATACACGACCACTTACGGTTTCTTGTAAATTGTTTAAAATGTTCTTGTTGTCATTATAATCAAATGGGCTGTATAAATAACTTGATTACCTTTTGAAATATATATTCAATTTTATCTTATGCTGGAAAAATAAAAGTTGCAATAAATGTTTGGGGCGAACCAATGTATATTTAAAATATTGTTGCCGGCTTGGATCCTCAAACATGTTTTCACAGAAGATATTTTGACGTGTCATAGTAGGAAAACCACAGGTGTAAATAATAAAATGAATGAATGCTTAATTCCTTTCTTCGGTTTCAGGGTTATGGGATTGTACATGCTGGCTCACTGTCACACTGCCATGACTTACTCGGACACCTAAATACAGCTGAGCCATTGTGGTAATGTTATTACACCAATGCTTTAACTATTATGACAAGTCAAAATGTGTGCTGCGGACATGGCCTATAAAAGCATGAAGGTGTATGTTAATGCCAGGCACAGCATGTTTACCTTTTATAGTTAGAGCTTCTATACAGTACATGTATACTACCCTTTATCTTCATGATGATTTTGCTTTTTGGTGAGTTGCACCCTTACTTTTTAATAATAAAAAACAACATGGAAAACAAATATTAGAAAATATTGGTTAAAATCCTCCTAAACTCCTCCAACAAAAAGCAAGATTGCCCATTCACTTAGATGATGAATTATGGTCTATTTATACACTATTTATACACTCACTTGTGAACTTTGATCTCATGGATGATTATTTCTATTCTATATCACAGCAGTACGTAACATTACTGCTGGTAGTGTAAATAAGTAGACAAAAGGCTGAGACTGACATAGATGGGGGATTGTTCTGTCCTTTGTAATGTACATAATATTAGTAGTGTGGTTGGAAAGTGTCATGCTACAAATAAAAAAAAAATATCCGGGTGCTTTTTGGGTGTTTTGCATAAAAACATGAACAATCCCAATGTGGTTTGGTGCTTCATAAACAGCTCGGCTACGTAATGTCGTTAACCTCCAGTGCGGTAGGTGGCAGCACATATACATGGCTAGTAACCCAGACAGAAGTGCCGACCAACTGCTGTAACAAGCTATGAAAGGTTACTCCATAGGTGAGTGGACTACCAAGTACTTATTGAGTGTTTAGCAACTTCATATATAGCATTTGGCAACAAAGTAAAACAGGCAATGCCGTTTATTGCCTAGCAAGCCCGTGGTGTGTTGCACATGACATGAAATAATGAGTCCACGAGCTTAATGAAGAAAAGTAACGTTTAAGCTAGCTAGCCCTGTCCGCTTCAGCTGAAGCCTGAACCATGTCAAGCTTAATCGAGCAGAGACATCCTTTAAGTAACGGGCACAGACAGCGACTAATGTTTAAGGACAAAATACAATAAGCCTGAACTGGAAAATGACTCCCTTCCATAAATGTTTGTTGTCGGCTCGTGTCAAGTAACGTTTTAGGCAAAACAAAAAGAAAACACACCACTTCCGGGAAAATAAACAAACGCAATTTAAAATCCACAATCGAGCTCAAATGTTGTATCCTGCCTGCTATTGTTGTTTTACAGAAGAGTCTTAGAACAGTCTTGAATTTAAAATCTATTATCATATGAGCATCGCACACCGGGGCTAGAAATAATATAAGGCTTTTATTTTGAAGGTACATTTCCTTACCTACTTACCCGACTCTTTACAAAGGTGCTTTAGCAATCAAACAAGAAACGACGTATCTAATTGAATAATACGATTGTTACTATGAATAGTAAGTCTAAAATATTGGTCTCGATCTTGACCTGATAACAGCAGTTACATGATTTTAAGAGGTGAGTTAATAGACTCCTGTAGGTTATTCTGAAGTCCTGACTCTGGATGCATATTTATTTTATTTTAGTCAATGGATGTTGTTTATATCATAATGTTTACATACTGACTTTTATACTTACAATTTGTCACAACTAGATCAGTAATTCAGCACAATGCTTCCTGATCGTTCGTTTTTTTCTAGTGACTGGGTGGAGTGCCAACATGCAGAGTTTGGTGGTGCAGGCACTTGCCATGAGGCAGCTGGGACGGTTGAACCCCCGCCACCTGCTGGCTGCTGGATATGGACTGAGGCAGACTGAATGGTGTCCCAGGACCATCCACACACGCCAGCTGTGGGGCTGCTCTGGACTCCCCGCGCTCGGCTGTCACCGGCCCGCTCTCCGAGGCAGAGACACCGCCAGGGGTTGGTCCGTCCACCATCTGAGGTTTAGAAGCAACAAAAAGAAAGGAGGTGCTGCGAGGACAGCACAGGAGGAGGAGGAGGAGCAGGAGGAGGAGAATAAAAAAGACCCTGAGGACAGTGATTATGAAGATGAGGTGGGTGAGAACCCAAACCTACCAAAGGACTATAAAGACATGGAGAAATATGTGCAGTCCTTTCGCTATGATGTCATAATGAAAGCTGGCCTGGACATGGCACGCAAGTGAGTCCACTGCCCATCGGCTGCCTTCACAGCTTTGAATGCCTTTTTTTTTCTTTATAGCTGTCTTAATGTAAAGAGTTTTTCCAAACAAACATAACAGGCAGTCATTTTACAACATATTTGTTATTTATGGTTTTAGTTCCCAGTGCTACCAGTGGTGTTTCAGTCAGCAGGGCCTTTAAACCCCTTTCCTCTTGTCTCATAACAGTAAAATTGAGGACTCCTTCTACAACAACAAGCTCAGGCTAAACGGACAGAAACTCATCAAGAAAAGTAAAACGGTGAGTCGTGTTTGATTACACATTCCCGCCACAAATTCTCACTCTATCCACGTGTGTTTTGTACCTCTTTTTCCCATTACTTCTATTCCGTTCTGTATTCAGGTGAAAGTCGGGGACACCTTGGACCTGGTGCTGTTGGAGAACCGGGAAACAAACACCGTCACTCTGATGAGAGTCATCCTCCGGAGGGTTTTGGGCGAATCCAGTAACGCAGAAAAGTACAAGGTTGCCATAAGGCGCTGGAAAAGTATAGAGCTTTCCAAAGATGAGGCCATTAAGACATGAACTTGGAATAGGACAGTGTTGACTGAGATACCATTTGCCAGTGAAGGCGACGGCAGCCGCAGAAATGAATGCAACCAAATGAGTGGCGTTCGAATGGTCTCCAAAAAGTTGGACCTTTAAATGATGGATTGTAAAGGTTAACCGTTCTCAGTGGTTGTAGACATTACGCAGTTGGTTGGGAGTGTTTACCTTTCCCCACTATACTGTGTGACTCCTCCAATAAAGGTGCACTTTGACATTTTCTTGCAAGTTCATGAGTTTTCATCAGAATCATTACTTATGTAGTACGTTCAGCTACTGCCATAGTCTTTTACGTGAATCCTCGTTTCATATTTTTATTGAGGCTAAAATGTAAAATGGCAAGCACGAGTAGAAGCATTATGGATGTTGCGTTGTACAGAGCTTGTTGGGGAGGGTTCAGGGTTAAGATTAGGGTCACCTCTAAATCCTCTGGGTGTAAAGCTGCAGTCAGTACCCAACAAGTTCAGTTTAGAGACCTCAACAGGAACAGGTTAGTGCCAGTACGTAAAACAGTCCAACCATATGTCATATTTTATAATTGTGGTTTTATTAGAAATAGGTTATCATGATCCACTGTCATGTTAAATTGTCTGTATAATATAAACTTCTATAAGAAGGCTTAACATAAGCACATTGTTATTAAAACAGTGGTGGCACAATGCTACATCAGTAACTGCAAAGGAAACACATCACGTCATCGTGATTCATTTCTATCCATAGGGCCAATATGTGGCCGACGCTATTAGCTACTATCATCGTTATCGTTTTTAAGGCTACAACATTTATCAACAAAGTTTGTTAGATGAGCTATGACCATTTGGGCTTATAAATAGAAGCAATTTTATCCAACAATAATAAGACTACATAAACTACAACATCTACTGCTGTAGTCACAAGGTAAAAGATGACTACGAATAGTACTGAAGAAACATAACAGCTTGGCTTCATCCTACATAGGACAGTTTGAAAAGGTTCAACAAAGCGGTTTCAGCTTATATACTGTGCAATTATTATAATCTTTTTTTATTTCAACCAAGTGTTGCCTAACTGAAATACTACTGTAACTAGGACACAGTGCTTGACCTCTTGGCCTTCTTAAGGATGTCGCACTTCTTGCGATTGGGGCGCCGGCAGCGTTCGTCGATGCTCGGCACGCATTCATAGTGCCACACCTCCTCCATCTTATCCACAGGATACACCGCTTCCACGTAGTGGCGGATCAGTCTGAGGCGGACAGGGTCGAGCTGCTTCTTGTTGCAGGCCCCTGAATGGTTGTACTGCAGCCGCAGGTTCTCCTGAGTGAAGAGCTCAGGGAAGAGGCGCACCAACAAGCGGGCGGCAAAGTTCCCAACAGAGAGACTCTGCTGGACGATCTCCCGGACCTCAGTGTCTGAGAGCAGGTAGATGGGAGGTACAGGGAAGTCCGGCGTGGATACAGTCAGCTCGTCCAGGGGGATTTTACAGAAGTCTTTGCTACTTTTCTCAGGAGGTAAAGAGGGAGCATCCGGATCCTCCCTCATGCTATCTGGATTGAGCTGGTTCAGGTGGCAAAGAAAGTCCTGATCTGACTCCTGACCATACACTTTGCGTTGCTGCAGATAGGACCTCCTCTGCTCTGTGTCGCGTCTCCTGCACCTCTCGTCGAGCTTGCCCACAAATTCCAACATCCACACTCGGTCGTTCTTGGCCCGAGAGTAGACCAACTGCACGTAGTGACGGATGAGGTTCACGCGAATGGGGTCGAGCTGCTTTTTACCCAGAGAGCCGCTGCAGTTGTACTGCTTCCGTGTGTTCTCGTGGGTGAAGAGCTCGGGGAACATGAGCACCAGCAGCCGAGAGGCAAAGTTCCCGATGGACAGGCTACATTCATAGTTGTTCTTCAGCTGCTCCTTGGACAAGAGGTACTCCTGGGGAACAGTGAAATCAGGAAGAGGAACCTCGAGATCGTCAAAATCCACCGGCGTAAGCAGCGACTTTTTGGCCTTGCGACCGGGCCTTTCGTAATCGCCCACCTCTGGAACCTTAATAATAGAAACATCCCCGGGAAGGCTGGCCAGGTCATAGCCCTCGTCGTTGATATTGTCAGGGTCACTCCCATTGCCATTGCTGTGAGGACCCTCCAGAGCGTCCTCCATGTGCTGAATACACACCTGAAGCCAGCTGTCTTCAGGCACATCGGGAAAATTAGCTTCCATATACTTCCTTATTATTTCCATCTTGTCTGAGTCCAGAATTAGCTGCCCCACGCTACTGAAGTGGCTGGAGCCTTCTGGCATTTTCCCTTCTTCGAAAACCTCGGGGAAGAGACGGTGCATGAGAAAAACAACAAAGTCCTCGGGTGAGGAGAACTCGTCCAGCTCCTCCATGGCTTGCGTATTGAACGCAAGGTCTGACGCAGCCCCGCTGCTTTGCTGGTTATCTAAAGGGACGTGCTCCTCCTGGCCCTGCTCGTTGATAAAACGGTAGCTTTGAGGATGCTCAGCCTTTATCGCGGCACCTGTGATCGTCTGCTTCCTGAGCAGCCGAGCACTCTCCATATCCCTCTGTGCCCAGAAGCGATTGAACAAGTCATTGATCTGGAGGAGGCATTCTTCCTGCCAGACGCTGTTGTTCTTGACCGAGGGGTGGCACACCTCAACATAGTTACGGATCAGCTGCAGATGGAGAGACTCCAGTGTTCTCTTGCTTGCCATGCATTCGTGAGAGCACTCCCTGGCCTTGAACAGCTCCGGGAAGAGATGCACCAGCAGCCGGCACCCGAGCTCCCCAGCGCTGGATGTCTGCTCCATCAGCTGATTCAATTCGTCACTTGTTAGCAGATATTCAGGAGGAGGCTGGAACTCCGTCACCATCTCGGCGGGCTTGATCTGCTTCTTTATCCGCATGACTTCAAGGGTTAACAAGTCCACTTTGCTATGCAGTTGTGTCATGCTTGAATTGAGGGTGTTGAGGATGAGAAACATTTTCTCAATCAGCGGATAAAGGCTAGTGTCCGTTGACGACGCTTGGCCTAAAGCGTCTATGGTGGGGAGGGTCTCCGACGGGCCATTTCCCTCTGAACCCTGGAGCTTGGACGAGAGGATGCTGGCGTAGTTGAGCGGATTCGCGGCGCCGTGACCGGCCTGCTGCTCCAGACTCGGCGTGTTCCTCTTCTCCGAGATCCTGTGGGAGATGCTGAAGAGAGGCTTTCTGTAGGAGACTCTGGGTTTCTGCTGGACGTAATTCCTCCTCTCTCCAGTTGTGGCGAGGCAAAGAGGCTCATGTCTGCCGCTCTCATCCAGCAAGTGCCGCCTCATCTAGACAGAGCAGATAACATTCAGAACACGTACGCCGTAAGAGACACCTTGATCTATACAACAAGTGAGACATGCACATGTTGTATACTCTGAGGTCAGCTCACCTCGCCAGAGAGTCTGGCTCTCTTGCTGCCGGTGGATTGGTTTGTGTAAGGGCCCATCCCTGCAGATGCCCGTTTACCAGCCTCGGTGGCTCCAGGAGGCCCTCCTCCGAGTCCTTCAGGTGGCTCGCCAATAGCGAAGTCCTCCGATTCCTCCTTAACGTCCTGGACATGCTTGTGTTCTGTAAATAATGAGAGAATTTTTACTGTTTTTTTTAAGCTTGGTGACAAACGTTGATTATTGGAAGAAATGGGTCTAGCTTTGCCATATAATAATAAAATGTTTTTGTAATTAAGAAGCAATTTAGTGGGAATTTCTACTGTTGTGGGTACACAGATAGCAGTACTTACCTTTCTCAAGCATCGCTTCTTCTGAAACTTCTCCATACTCACAGGAATTCATAGCCTAGAAGAGTGAATCACAAACATATGAAGTCACAAAAAAAGTCTAATATTCTTCATTAGCATGTCAACATACATGATGTTACACTAGAGACAAAACAATTACTAGAATTACTGATTAGTACTTTGACAGAAAATAAACTGAAAACAATTTAGATGATCAATTTATTTCTTAAGTATTTCTTCAAACGGAAGTGAATTCATATCTTATCTTAGTCTTTAACGCTTAATAACCTTCAGGATGTTGACTGTTGGTGTGACAAAACCAGACATTTGAAGACGTCACAATGGCCTCTGCGATCTTATGATTTTCCTCTATTTGCTTACATTTAATTCACCAAATGCTTCATTGAGAAAAGAGCAGGTGCATGGACTGATATTGAATATAATAATTGCAGCCCGAGGTGACAGACATTTCCAGAACCGGACTTCAGTCCACCGAGCAAGGACAAGTTGGGATCATACCACCTTGATCAAAAAGGTTTGTAAACACAGTTATAGATTCCAAACCACTCATAGTTATAACCATGTGGGAGCTGGTCTGCTACTGTCACGAGAGGACAGCATGTGTGACCAGCTGCAGCCAAACACTTAAACGGGTCTGCTGCCGAGCACGTGAGACCGACGACTCCAACTCGTTTTCTTTCACGGAGAGAGACAGACTCGGTACATTACTGCCAGAGACTCTAGTGTGCGCATGCCGCCGCACACCGAGTTGCCTCCTAGCTCTCCTCCGGCCGTTATTAAGCAGCTACTTCCTCATTCTTCCGCCCATGAACCCTTGAACCAAAACACAGGGCATGTCCGCTGTGGGGACGCAACTCCATCACAAACTTGTCATTTTAACTACAATTCATTGGGGACATGAATGCGCGGCGTTGACTCAGCAGCGCAACATTTTAGATGTGAATTTTAATGACGCGGCAATGTTTGCGTGGACGAGTCCCCCCCCCCCCCAATCCTCCTCCTGCTCTGACTCTTGTTAAATTAGCGGTAAAGGCGCGTGACCGGCGGTTTGAGCTCACCTTTACGAGTCCATGCAGTCCTTTAGGACTGTTAACGACATGTCTGCGGACTATCACGGTGGTGTGTTGGCAGGTAACTGTTGTTCTTGTTGTTGATATTTTTTTTTTTTTCCTCGCTCGGCTTCTGTGCTTTCTCGCGTGACGTGACCGGGGCGCGCGCCTGCTGTGTCACTTCCGCACAGCTGTGAGAGAAGGGTTGGAGAAAAAAATAAAATAAACCAAAAGTTATACCGCCTAAATGAAATAACGTTGAGGTTAAAATCGTATTGTTGTATTTAAAAAATAGTTCCGCGCTTTTAAAAAAGTGTTTGACTACAGCTGTCAATGTTGAGGCTCACGCGAGGACTGAAGAAGCTGGACCCAATTAACTAGTGTTGACACATTTTAGCTTCGCTGCATACATGCAGTTTTTTTTATTGCTATACAGTAAATTAAACCGGCCACATGATTCAAAGCGAGCTAGAATCAGCTCGTTTGCCATCTAAACCATTGAAATGTTTACATATTCGTGCACCTGTAATAATTATCTAATAAAGCATTCTGTACATCCATAACATATGCTATAATAACAAGGGTACGTTTCTGTTCATACTTCATGTAAATGTTAATACTGGAGTGCAATTACTCCCGTCTCTGGTCATGAAAGTAGTTTAGTAAAGCAAAAACAGAAGTCGGTAGGAGTGACACCTCTTGGTGCATTCATTATCTCTGTACACCTTGAACTACAGAGCCCACATTGCGTGGGCAAACATCGCCCTCAAGTGGAAAGAGACTGCAACAACAGTAGAATAAACTCAGATCACACCAGTGCGGCCTCTGGGCCACATGTAAACCAGGAGGATAGCGACACATTAAATGGCACAGACTTTAAATACACTTATTAGACAAAAGACAATTAATTAGGAAGATTATTTTGTTGATAACGACTTGGCAGTGATTCTCAAGCCACGAACTGTTCCTACATAATTCAAAAATATTTATGCTAATGATTGTTTTCTTTCACTGCATCTAGCTAATGTTTATGCCCTAAACATTTTTACATTGTGTTGTTGTTGACACATTTGATTACCTGGGGACTGATTTGTACAGATGTCCTTATCATGCTCCACGCAACTATTCATTAATTGAGGTAATGATCTGTAAATGCTATACCAAAGACACATAATATCCCATTCGGTTGTACTGCATCTTGACTGATTTTGAGAGCTATAAACAGTCAAAATACTCTTCTTTCTGCCAAAAACATTGCAAAAAAAGAAGAAAAAAAAGCAAGAAAACACATACGTGTGTGTGTGTGCGTGTGCGCGTGCGCGCGCTTGCGTACAAAAAAAGCTCTGATGTTAGGGACTTTGGCTGTCCATCCACTCTGGCAACAAATATCCTGAAATCACAGCTGACAGTCTGTACATCCATAATCACAGTATCAAAGGTTATGGAGTCAAAACCTCAACAAAAAATGCATTGCTGTGAAATATAGTAACTTTGAGCTGATCGCAGCTGAAAGCAACTCAGTAAAAAGATGAAGAGAAGGAAATCATATGGAGCTGCACCATGTTGTGGCAAATCAGGGAAAATTGGATTTGCAGGAGGGGGGTCATCAGCCACTAAGCAGGGCTGGTTACTTGAGCCAGTGAACTGGTTTCCTCCGGTGAACGGGCGGTTACCAGTGAGACGTGAACGGGTGACCTCACGGTGCCTTAATTCTATCTGAATCATCGGGCATTTCACGCGCACACTAGCACCCGGTGTTCTGTCCCCCAGCCGCGTCGACACACACTGAGATGATATAACAAGACGACGTGTGGTTCTCATTATGCGACTAACGAGCCGTCTCCATGGCAGTCTGATCTGTCAGCCAATGGGGCGAGCAGGGGGGGCCACGTTCAGGAAAGGGGGTGGTGGGATTACTCGGGTCAGCCGCGCGACGGGCTTGCGACGAGGGGGCCGGCGCGCGGCACTTAACGCCAGGAAAGAGCTCGTTAAAGTGTCATTTTTTTTGGCCAATATGCTCGTCTGCGTCGAGGCGGCCCATCAGCCGTACTGTTCCCATCGCAGGAGAACGACTTCCATCCATCACCGTCAGCTGTATGATGGCATTAGCAGGTGTTTACTGAGAGGCCATTCACAGGAAGACGGATGGTGCCTCTGGTATCACTCCGCTCTCAGACTCTCGCAGTCCGTTTTACACACTGGTTTATTCCTTATAGGGCCACAGGGGGCTGCGGGGGAATCTATCCCAGCATGCAGTAGGAATGGAGGCAGGGAAACACCACTGACCATGGCACCAGTACATCGCAGGGTTTACACATTGACAGATAAAAAGCAGGAACGCACGCGTTGCACGTATCTGTGACCTTTACGTCTCTATTGGAGTTGAATGTCCATCAAAGCAGCAATGCAATCTGCAAAACCTACAAACAAATGTGATTACTTGTAACATTTTTTTTTTTTTATCATGTAAGCAATACAAGTTTCTTGGCAACGTAAATGACATCATTCCTAATTCATGCCATATCTCCCGCCGTAGAGAGAACGTCACGCCAAACTACAATTTATAAAACTGTTTGATTTGATTTTGACAGCTGTTTTCTTATCAGCAAAGGTACATACTTGGTAGGAAATACATTTCTTTCACAACTGGTTTGGAGCTGCTCTTCAATTTGGCAAACACCCACTATATCCAACAGCAAATGTGCAGTAATAAGCGGGGTGACCCTATTTAGAAAGAAATAAATAAGAAGCCTAGCAGTGCTGAGATTATCAGGCAAACTTGGCATCTCTACTGTAGCCAGTCATGTCATCCGCTGTGGGCCCGATGAAGATTCCTTTTCTGACTAAAGTAGGCTACACCACCAACAAAAAAAAAGAAACATGGGTACATTTGTTGCATGCTGTAGTGATTTATAAACGCTTTCCCCCCTATTTGGCAAGAGGGATTATATCATAAAATCAGCAACAAAACTACACATCCGTTCACTCAAGAGAGAGGCGTCTTTCAGGGCGACAGCTTGTCTTAGACTGTAGTGACCTATTGCAGCAATCAGGACCTCAGCCTTAACTTTTAGGGAGTTGAGTTCCTGCTCTGTGCTGATGAACTGGTGTGGCTGGCACCCACTCAACACGGACCACAGCAGCACTTGGACTTCCTGGAGCTTTGTTGACAGGCAACTTAAACATATCAAAAATAAGAATCTTCCAAAAGAAGCCTGTATCTCAGAGCCTCAGGTAACTTGGCAGTGAAACAAAAAGCAAAGAATTGGTAGAGAATTTGTTGAAATTATAAGAAAAATTGTACAAAATAAGACGTACCATTTAGAATTTGGACTAAAACATTTGATAGTGTAATGCAACCAATCACCCTTTATGGTAGTGCAGTGTGAGGTCCAATCAGTCATACACTACACTGGGGAAACAAGCATCCCATAGAGGCCACATTAAACATCCAAAGAAAAACATCAACCAATGCTTCAAGGGCGGAATTAGGCCGCTACCCACTGGTTATTGACATTTAAAAAGGACACTCAAATTTTGGAAATGATGATAGTTACAGAATATCACCCCCCAAAAAAATTCAGACGTTCAAATTTCCCGAATTGTGTGCATATGTCCATTTTCTGTGTGTAGAAAAACACACTGGTATGGCTGCCTGTATGGAAAAACTGGAATACAGCTTATTTTTTCCCCACTCGGGAATGTCACAGTTTGTAAAACTACAAATATATAAATATTGCAGTACTTTCATCAGTGGGCCATCACTCTCAATCATCATTGTGTTACCTCCTTCGGCCACAGTGACGCAACAAATATTTATTTAAATGAAAATCTTGGAGATTTTCGACAACACTGCATCCTTATGTCAAACTTATGTCTCCAGCATCTACAGCTGTGTTTGCAAGTGTGTGTGTGTGTGTGTTTGCAAGTGTGTGTGTGTGTGTGTGTGTGTGTGTAATGGAATCCGTGCTGACCGACTCTCCACTGGACCCTGCTGTAATTACACCACTCATCGTCTGGGCCGGGGCACACTGGGTCGCTGTTACCCGCTTCATGTTTTGCATGTAAACTTATAGTCTTGCCAACTCTTGCTTTCATGATACCCGAGACTCTCAAACTGGAAACTGTAAGCAAACACAGAGTCAGGTTTCTGCTGTGCAGGACACGGAGCAGACCAACCCCTCTCCTTCCTCAGCCTGCTCTTCATTTGGGCTTCGTAGGAGATATCAAAAAGATTAATGCTGGCAATGTCAGAAAAAAAAGGCCAACATCTCTGTTCTACATTAAACATTTAGCTTGAAGAACTGCGCTTTCCTCTTGAAGTAAAAAAAACCCAACTGTCCCATCAAATCTGCTTCTGCAGCGCCTGGTTGATTTCTACTGGGAGAGTCTACGCAACAGTTTCATTGCTTAGGCCAGACCTCACCCTTTAAAAAAAATAAAAGTTGCGTTTCGTAACTATATTTGTCATTCTGGCAGTGCCCCAGCCTCCTTCCTTGCTTGGTCCTTTTAACTTTCCATGTAACTTTCCTCATGTCTCCTCACGGCGAGGATAAATATTTCATTAAGAGCCGGAGGCTTTCCTTGGCACATGCTGTACCTCGCTTGTACCCAGGAAGCCCAGGCAGTGGAAAACCAAAACAGCAGAGGAAGTGGATGGACAACCCAGCAACAGACACAAGTTTGTTTTCGGAATAGTTCACTCCATGTCTTCTTCAGCCCATCATCTCCCCCTTCCCCCTTATTCCAACCCTCTGAATCTACCACATCCACTTTTCACCCTCAAAGTCAGTTCCTCCACCACTGCTGCTTTGCCTCATGTTTTTTTTTAAATGTCGAGGTATTTGATCAGATCATTATGACTTACATGAAAACAAGTCTTGAGGGACAGGACTAAAATTTGCTTTCCGTGGTGCAACTTGAATGCAACTGAAACTGCAAAGTTGTATTAAAGTTGTATTTGGGGAACCATCAAATGAACAAGACTAAGAGCCTTGGTTGAGTTGAATGCAAACACCGGCATGCTAATGTGCTCAAACTGACACGGCAAACATGCTGATGTTAAGTAGCTATATTGTTTTACCATGCTAACCACAAAGCACAGCTACATCAAAGTTAGTAGGATTCATCCTCTGGGGACTGTGAACGTCACATACAAAGGAATCCATGTAATGCAGTAGATATCTTTCAGTCTGGACCAAAGTAGTGGACCCTAGAGCCACATCGCTAGCATGGCTAAAAAACATAAATGTATCATCAGGAGGAGTTTCCTGTCATTTAGAGGAACAGTTTCATCTAGAACCTGCAACTAATTGCGATGTTACTGACGGAACCAACACCTAAACTGAAACTCTTTTTTCCAAGTCAAACATGTAACCATTACGTACGTAATGGGCACTTTCTAGCTAGCTAGCTAGCCTGTTCTGATGTGGTACCGACATGCGCTGCTGTTCTCTAGAGCGACCCAGAATCCTCTTTGTTAGCTCAGTCCTCGTCGCCTGTGCTCCGTCCTTCAGGTGTGGCCTGGATGTGACAGACAGCTGCCAGCGGTGGCCTGGTTTCACACCTTGGCTGCTGCCCCCTTACACCCCCCACCCCCTCCTCTGCAGACAGCAGCCTGGGAAACCACAGGCCACCAGGCTGGCGCCAGCCTGTACGGCTTGGAGCAGGGCAGCCGGCCCAATCAATACCTCTGCATTTCCTGTCCATTTGCTCAGGTCTCTTCATTAATAATTACTGCTTGGCGGAGCTTCAATGTGCTCACTGGCTGGGCCAAGGGGAGAGACTGTGTGACCTTTCCCCGCCCCTGGGTCGACTTGGATCACATACACAGGAATGGGGGACGGACATAATAAGGCAACATAGATGACATTACTCCCGATTCATGCCATCCCCCCCGTGGAGCGAATATCACGCCAAACCCCCATTAGAAAAATACCTTTTTTTCTTTTTTTGCAGCTGTGCTTATCAGCAGCAGCACATACCAGGTAGAACATGACTTTGGGACATTTTTACAACCGGATTGGAGCTGCTCTTTTCAGTTTGGCAAACACCCGCTACATCCAGCAGCTACCATCTGAGGTGTGCAGTAATGAGTGGGGTGAACCTGGGTGATTCTAAAAAATAAAAGACGCGCTGCTTGGCGCATCATTTGTCGTTCATGGCCCATTTTCCAGATGAATGACAATTCTGCGAAACATGTTAAATTGCGTTCTGCCTGGAATGTGCCTCCGCTGATAAGCGAGGTGGTAATAAAACTGGCAGCTTTTTAAATGCAGCTTGGCGTGATATTTTTTTCTCCGTAGGGAAAGAGAGGTTGGGTATGTATCTGAGCGCAACACAATGCACAACACGATGCTGAAGTAATGTGCTTTTATTCTTTTTAATGATGACCATTTATGGACACTGTCATCCACAGCAGAGCAGAGCAGTTTCTCCAGACGTGAGAAGTTGATTTGTTGAACTGTTCATTGGTTCTTGACCTGTTGCCTCTGCAGACAAAGACACTCTGTGTGTGTGTGTGTGTGTGTGTGTGTGTGTGTGTGTGTGTGTGTGTGTGTGTGTGTGTGTGTGTGTCCAGGTTAAAATTTGGTGATGGCGAAGGCGATGTTCTCCAAGGCGGATCGAGCCTCGGAGGAGGGGAAAGCCTGGATGGCCTCCAGAGCCCTGTTGCCATGGTAACAGCACAAGTCCACCGCTGAGCTCACGCCTTTCTCAGACTTCACTGACACCAGGAGCTGCCAGGGGGATGAAAAAAAAAACACACGTTAACCTGTCACGTTTGTGTCGCTCCCGTCAACCACGACAAAGTGGTGGAGTTGGCGCACACTTAAAGTAACTGGATCGTACGGAGGCAAAGAACAAAAAAACTAAACAGAAATCACATTGTATAACACACTCATGTATGCTGCCCCTGGCACCACTGGAGGCAGCTTACTACATTTAACTATGAGGGAAACATTTCAGACTCATAGCTGAGAGTTATATTATAAAAACAATTGGCAGGCCATTTCTGACGGTGAGAAGGGAGATGTGCTGTTACTTCTGTAGGTTCTACCCGGGCACCTCGCAGCCTCTCCTGTCCTAGTCTCCTAATCATGGCACCACATCACAGGTTTTGCTACAATCCAGGTACTAAATTGCACTGAAGTGCAAAGCAGGGAAATTAAAATGTCCTGCTCACCCAACGATGTCAAGAGTTTGTGATGACTTTTTCTTTTTTCCTAGTGTGACTGCCTCAATGTGTGAGTGATTTGAATACCAATATGCTACTTCTAAATGTTGTATCTAGTTTAAAATAAAATAAAATCTCAAAAAGAGAAGTTAATCATTTGGAGAAAGGCTTGGGACACACAAGATATACATTTCATACACGAGGAAGTGGAAAACATCAAGTCAGATCCGCCCCGACCAGCAGCTTAAGTATTCAGCCTGAGTGATTTGGGCGTCTCCTCGAGTCTTACTGCTGGTGTGTTGGGACATCTTTTTGCTGGGGGCGTAATATCTCATGAATTTTGGAGGTGAAAATCCCCGTAGGTGTTCCTTCTTTAAAAAAAATAAATGTCGAACTCCGCATCACACTGGCTATTCAATTTAGAAAAGATTATTTTTCACCCACATTTTCCACCATCTTATTTCTTAACTCCGTTTTGTTCTGCATCACTAACTTCATGTTATCTTTTAGTGTTCCCCATTCTCCTTTGTTCCATCTGGTGCATAAGCTCTAATCAATATTTAGAATAAGTTATACCAAATAGGTCATTGTTTCTTCTTTTCCTTTTTTGTATTTTGAGTCATTTCTTTTACACACAGACTTGTCACTATGCATTATGGGTTGAAGATGCTGGAAGACTTCAGGCAAAAGTGTGTACATTTTTTTCATTTAGTCACATTTTCTTGTATTATAAGTACAAAAAAATATTGATATTTAAAAAAATTATTCATTTCAAACCAATCTGGACACTCCTTTAATCCTTTAATCAATAAAAAGAAAAATCTCTTTTTGGGGTTCTCTAATTGGGAATGAAAGAGAATGACTGAAAAACTGTATAAAATGAGAGTTTCTGTGAAGATTTATGGTTATTTATCAGAGATAATTGGATGAAAGCACATGCTAAATCAATGTGAATACCAGAAAAGTTCACAAAGTTCCTCTAATTACGCATTCCCATCTTTGTGCTGAATCAAAGCAAAGTTGGACGCCCGTGGGCCCAAGGTCTTTCTTTTTCCTCCCCCCCAAAAAAATCACATCCCTCCCCTCTGTCCTGCTCTCAGCTTTCCTCCTCGTTGTCCCCTCATCTCTCCTTCCCCTCAAACTTCTCCCCATGTCCCCTTTCTCGACAGGTCTGCTGAAGGAGATTCTCTCACAATGCCACTGTCTCAGAGCCTGAGTGTCTCCTCCGCAAATAGGCCTCGGTAACTGATCCTTGCTGCTCTGGTTTCAGTCGGGACCAGATAACCCCCGCGACACCACCGGACCCCTCCCCTGTAGCTTCGGTCTCTTCTTGCACCCCTGTCGGCCCTCCCTCGTCCCTCACACATTGACTTTGGGAGGCTCGTGTCTCAACTTTGATATGGGTTACAGTGAGGAGACGTCCTGTTTCTCTCGGTCAGATGCCGCGCCAGTGAGCAAACGGGTGAACGCGTTGAATTAAAACAATGAAAAACGGAGCTATCTTACTGGACAATGCAACACGAAGGGTAAAGGAGGTTCGCTGCATTGTGGATAGAGGAATACATGAACCAGGGGGCTTACCTTTGAGTAATCCAGCTGGTTTCTCAGTGTTGTTGCCTTGCAGAGAAAAGAGAGTAAGGGTGCCTTAACATTGTGATCATCAACTCTTCAAAAAAAAAAAAAGAGTTACAATTTGATGAAACTGAAGAACATCAAACTTTTCAAGTCAAGAATTTCTAACAAAAAAACCCTTAATTTAAACCTGTTGCTACGGTGCGTCTCAAAAACCCAATAAGTAATTCTCCTCGAGATTAAGTGTTTTAATGAACGGAGAAAAGTGTGAGTCAGATCAAACAAACAAACAAACACAGGAATTAAGTCGACCATTCATTTGCTACAAACCCTCTAAAGCCTTAATATCATTATTTTCTACATTTAAAGGCCAAAGTGTGTTGATAATCCAGGTTGCTGGCATTGAGTAAACTCGGTGCAGCATGTTGGTGGCGGCACGCTCATAATTCAACTATTCATTTTTAATTCTCACAGGTTATATCAGTAGAAAATGTGTCAGACAACCTGAAGAGGACAAGTCAGGGGATTGTTAAAGTAAGCAGGTGAATACAGACATCCACCCAACAGTTGTTGAGACGTTTCAGTCGGGACCATTCGTACCTGCTGCAGCTGCTGAAGCCATCTCTCCTGGCCGACGAGCTGGCGGTGGAAAACCACCGGGGCGGCGCTCAAACTGAACGTCGCCGGCTCTCCCGCGTCGCCCTTCATGAACGGCTGCAGGTCAGAGTTCAGCTGCGGAGGAGACAGATTGGCCAATCAGACGACAGTCGGGCCGAGCTCATACTTTGTGACTTCCCGGGGCGCCAATTAAACCAGCCCCAGCGGTGAGAGCGCGAACAGGTGAGAGCGCGAACAGGTGAGCGTGCACTCTCTGACTCGCTGTTAATGAGCAGCGTGTTGAACAGCTAGCCCGATGAGGACGGCTGTCCTTAGAAGAACTCGCTGCGGTTACATCCCATGCTGAGATTCCTTGTAGCCACTGAGGCCTGCAGACAGGCAGCTGCAGGGAGCCACAGCAGGAGAGGACGTACGAACCACAGCACTGAGACTCTTAGCAGTGACCTTTAGGGTGGCATCAATTAGATACCGCCTCTGAACCTTGAGCGATGTCAGAGCATCTCTATTATCTGCAGCACATTAAACAAGTGTATGTTTGTCACTTCAATGTTAATCACTGTCAAAAACTGCTCCATCTACAAAGGAATGATTACATTCCGACAAAGCTGTCAGTCCCCCCCCCCCCCCCCCCCCCCCACATACAGTATTTCTGGTATGAAAATCAGCTACGATGTGAAGAGGCTCATCGAAAGACATACAAATGTTGTTAAACTAACATAAGGCCACGTTAGAAGAGGGAAATGTTGAGATACGGCTGCCTCCTGGAGAACCGTGGGACTAGCAGCCAATCAGTTTAGTTATTCAGAGTTATTCCTTGAATTTGATTTAACTTGATCCCAGTCACAAAGAGTACAGTGGTCAGGAGGGACAACAACCAGATTAAAGCCACGGAAACTTCCAAGTCTTTAGGACCGCACTGGCCTGGATATAAGGCCTATTCATTGGCTGAATATTGTATTTTCGATGGGTTTCCCATCACTCATAGCAAGAAGGTGATTGAAAAGTTATGTTTTTCGGGCCTTTAAACAAAGCTGTGATTACCCAAAAAAGTAGCCCACTGTTGTGGAAGTTGACCTTTATTGATTTGTCCTCCGCAGACAAACTTCCATGGCATTTGCTGTGCGGGACAATCAGATTAGACTTACCTTGTGTCCCAGTGATATGTGCTTGCCGTACTTAAAGGCCAATCTCTGTGACCGCTTGTCGTGTTTGGCGAGCTCCATCGCAGCTTGACAGCTCTTAGCCAGCAGTGCCCCGTGCGACAGGAAGGCGCGCTCCTCCCACGCCGCCACGTCGATGCAGTCAGTGGGACCGTCCTCCTGCAGGGCGAACAGAGGCAGAGACGCCGCGCGTCTTGAGCTCGCACTGCACAGACCACACTAGCAGCGATTCAACACAGTATTACATGCGGGTTCTTCGGTTATGTATATATGAAAGACTTGATAATAGAGAAAAAGGGAACCCTCAAGTGTTTTCTAGAGCAATTGAAACTTTGTTTGAGGGACACGGTGACGTCATTCTGTTGAAAAATGAACTGGCAGAACCAAAGCAGCACCAGGAAACTGGTAACTGACAGCACTGTGGTCAGTTTTAGAAAGACTCTTATTAACTACGGTTTACATCCGTGTTCGTCCAACTTCATCATTTTATCCTGTTAGACATTTGTGTGAAAGCATCATAATAGCATAACATTTTATAGCCCAAAATGTGTATCGTGAGCTAACGGTGACCTTCGACCACCAAATTCGAATCAGTTCATCCTGAAGTACAATTGGACGTTTGTGCCAGATTTGAAAAATGTGCTCAATGCGATCCCGAGATACTGCGTTTAGGAGAACGGAAGAACAACCTCTGGCCACGGTGGTCTCCGGGGCGGATGTATGAAAAGGCTGTATAGTTTCTAGCAACTGTTACTGAAACTCAAGTCAATTCTACATTTGTCGGGGACTATTTTCAGCGGCGGATTAATCTACATGTGGAGCTCTTGGTGAGTATTTCAGGCAGCAGGATGTGATATGTGCAACAGTGTGGCTCACTGATGTGCTTTTTAAAGCTTTTGGACAACAATGGTAACAAAGGCTTTGGATACACAGAGGACACTTGTTAGTGGGATGGATTTTCATGGGAGTTTTTGGAAGACAATAGAAACAATATCATATATAAATAAATATAAATATATAAATATCAGCTTTTTTCTTTAAGTTATTCTTGATCTACATTTGTGTGGTTGGAACGTTTTGTAAGGTCGCCTGTTTGTAGGTTAAGAGCTTTGAAGTACCTTTATGTATGAAACGTGCTGTATGAATATGCCTTGCCTTTATTTTTAGTCTTAAGTCACTCATGTTGGCTCATTGTATTTGACTCCAGGACATTTTAAAAAGGGACAATTTCAAATTCCAATGGTGTAGAACATCCATGCAGAACAGATGCTTTACCTCAGCATTACTGTTATTCTCACTGTAGATTCCTTGAACCACATCACCAATGGCACTCGAGATCAGTTCAACAACCTGTCAAACAGATTAAAAACACATTTGGGTTAAAATCTCAATCTTAAAGCATTATCAGAACATCCAACTATAGTACATTTACACACCATCCTCTTATCTGTAAGACAGAGCTAAATAATGGGATCGATCTGCTCAACAGTCAACATGTCCATCAACAGTTCAGTTGATTTGTCATTGGACTCGGGCACTGAACAGATAACCTTCTCCCTCGTTATAAATCACTCTGGCTAACAGCCTCGATTAAACTCCTCAAATGTAGATGTGAATGAGGTCGATCACAACAGACACGCTGCTCGGTTCATCAGTGACATTTGTGATTTAGAAAAACACAACAACACAATTTCCCCTGATTGAAGCGCGGGCTATCAGCGCTCTCATCTGAACAGCTGGTTTGGTGAAGAAATCGGAGGTGAGACGAGGGGTTGGGAACCAGGTGAACTGCCGCGAACTCCGCCGCTCATTATCGGGCCGTATAGCGGAGCCGGATCAGGTGTCTGTCCGGTCCGAGGGGCTGAAACGGAGCTAAAAAGGCAGATGGCGAGACCAAATGAGACCCTGTCCAGAGAGCAGAGGGGTTAACGAGGTTTAGGAGCGATGATCTGACTCTTTGCTCTCCTTATTTTTCCTCCTCATTGCAGATTTGTTTTATTCATTATGTTGACACTTAAAGAGCATCTAGACATTGGTGGTTTTCTGCAGAAGAGGCACAGAGAGATGGAAGCAAAAAATGAAAAAGAACCACTTCTTCTATCGCCAGACTCTTTCCAGAACAAGTCAATCCATATACTGCACAAGGAAAAAACATGCTGCTTTTGGGGGAAACTGACATGAGATAATACATAACTTCCTACCTTAAAAAAGACATTTTAAAAAGGGCAACGACTAAAAAATGAGATAAACATTGAGGTCTGGACAATTAGTTTAAGACTGCAGTTGCTCATTTCCTCTTACAGGGGGCATGCATGACTACATTTTCGCTCACGGAAACACAGCGGGCCCCTTATCAACCACCAGAGGAGAAAAGCTGCATCTTTCCTCAAAGTCTGGCTCTAGTGAATGGGTGAAGCCGATCCCTCCCGTCCTCCCATTCACAGCCGCAGTGTGTGGACAGAGGATTGGAGGCCATGCCTGTACGGTCCAGATGAATGGGGTTACATTTAGAGCTCCTTCAGGTCGTCCCAGACATCCTCGGTTCATCAGAAAAGTCTGGTGACGAGCCTCGCAGTGCCCTTTGGGTAACCCAATCCTCCAGGGGAAAATATTGAGGAAACCCGAGCTTTCACCCGCAGACCTGGAAGGACAATGTGCCTACAGTATTACCAGATGTGGTGTCTCTGCCTGCCTTGGGAAGTGGGGGCCAGCGGGGGTCTTTTTTTGGAAAGTATCAGATAAGCTCTCCCACTGCCTCCCCCTTACTCCATTCCCAAATCCAGCCAGATCGTGTTTTGCCGACAGGTCTGCGAGGGTGGGGTGGTGGGGGGCGGGGGGGGAAGAAACCGGAGCACCACGGTGAGATTACTTTACAGTTTATACAAGTAGCGGCATAGGTTTCCTCTCAAGGCCACGACACATGATCTCCATCGCTCTCACTGACTTAAAAAAAAAGCTGGTTTATGTGAAAACTTGGAAAGCTGCAAGAACTACTCATCTGTCAACCTGTGCATGAAAACGATGTGGGGCAATGACCACACACGAGCTGCAAGGAAAGATGGCCAGACGATGTGTTTAGAAGACTCCAACTCTGCACACTTTGGAAGCTGGTAGAGTTATAAATATCAGACAATTAGCAGATTTTAAAAAATGAAACTACCGATGTGTTTTTCTTCACGAGTAGCTGAACCAGGGCGGATGTAGTGTTTAAAAGAGCACTCCATGAATTTCACACATGGAATCCAGTTCCTCATCACGAGGAGGACTAGTCAGCCTTTATGACGATCTGCCGCCCTTTAAAAAAACTTTTTTGCAGAAAAATAACCCTGATGATGTAACCTTTTTATTTTTTACGAACCGGGGTTGCAGGGCTTGAAATGAGTGGGCTTTTAGGAGACAGGGGCGGGTCTTGCGATGGATGATTTCCAGCTGCATCATGGGAAATGTAGTGTTTTTTTTGGAGTTTGACCCATACTAAAGACAAGAAGTCAGTATACCTCGGCCTCGTCGGTTTTGATTTTGACCATTCTAAAATAAAATAGTCTGTAACTCATAACGTGATGGCTCCCATCAGAGTGTAATCTTTATTACCACGATAGCTACAGCATGTAATACTTCATCTTGATTGATTGGGCCAGTAATAGAGAGTTAGTCTTCTCAATTTATGGAAACAGACAGAATATGGATGATGTCGTGTGAATCTTTTTAAGACCCCAATTTCCAAGAAGTTTCTCGAGGTAAAGCACATCTACAGATGAATCGTGGACAAAAGTCAACATGAACTCCCAAAAAGGGAGGGTTTTAGTGACCTATCTTCCCCAGTTAAAAAGATATTTGTTAATTCCTGTCACTATAGCTCGGTATGATGGTCTTTTTTTTATTCCTGTTTGCAGTTATGTAATCCCCTTCTCCTTGTTCATAAAGCAGCGAAGAACAGCTTTCACAAAAAGTCAGCCAAATACGAGCATCAGCGCATACTGTGGGTTTGCCCTCCGCTCATTTTGCTTTGCTAACCTTTTCAAACAAGTATCTGCCGGCTATCGGATGCCCGTCTCCTTATTACCCTTAAAAAAATTAAATAACGTCCACTTGGGGGGGGGGACGTTTCCTGTGGCTGCTTCAGATTATAGTCGCACTCCCACAAACAGCACTGCAGGTTTGTTTGGACTAATCATTTCGGGCACCGTCTGTGTGGTGTTTTGGTGCCACTTGAGTTTTGAAACGGCATCGCTCTCACCTAGACAATGAACTGTGCCACAAAGGGACGGATCGCTCCCCAACTTCAATTCAACCAGTTGCAGACATGCTTGCTGTGAATGACTGCTTAGCATGATTAAATCCTCGTTAGCTCAAGTCATCAGCAGATCTGCCATCATTTTCATTCCCAGCGTCGTCGTTTCAGGGAAACAACAGTATCGACTCTATTACTGTAATTTGCTGCACAGCCACAGATTGACAATTATTGGTCATAGCACTGTAGCGCCGACAAATCCCAATGAAAGCTAATTAGCACTGTAACGGAAACGCCACACCTTTGAAATGATCTTTAATTTACAAAAAGGAAATGTTGATTGCTTGTAACTCCTGCTATGTTCCCTACACGAGAAGCACCGTGGGTGCCGCTTACATCACATTCTGGGAGGGCGTCTCTTTGCTGCCACAGAGCAGGACATAAACCCAGCCCAGTTGAGTGCCGAATACGAAGCTGCAGGGAAGGCGATAAGGGCCGGCGGGGCTGACGGCATAATTGGGAGAGAGAGAGATGGTTATTTTGATCCGCTCGGGCAAATCGCATTCTGACAGAGCAGCGTGGTGACAGTATCTGTCAGCGAGGGGTTACCAGGCAGCGCAGCAGATATGATCTGTGGTACACTTACGAGACCACCACCACACACGTGCCTTCAAAACTGAAAACTCAATAAGCAGGATTCCCATGGTGTGCACGTCTATGGTGTCTCCTCAACCACATCGACTACCATACGCTGTTGTCAAGGCCGATGTCTGAAAAGGTGTTTTTTCCCAAATTCTCTGACCCTTGCCAAGCAACATCTACTGAGGTTGTTGCCCGAAAACTCATGTTTGGTTGCAGGCAGCTTGACTGATCGTTTTCAGAGATCTAAAGAGAATAAGATGACGTTCGATGTTATTTTGTTCGTTTTTGCTTTGACCGATCAGTAGCGAGTGCCAGTTGACACGGAAGTTGCAGTTGCTAGTTTTTTTTTTTTTTGTAAGCAAAAAATTCTGTGTTACTCACATTGAACACATTGCGTCTATCATTTAAGGTTTGAGCCCCGTTTCATGGTTCTTGCGATCAGCACAATGCGAACGTCTCGTCAGCAGACCTCTGTTGCCTCGCTCTGTTGTGGTGGACTAGTCAACTTTTTGAAAGCTGAGTGACACCTGTGATTGACAGCTGCTCTGAGTCAATTATTTTGACGCGGTCTGTGCGACCAAGTCTTGAAAAGGTCTTGAGAGGTTTCTCTCTCGTTATTTCTCATGAATGCAGCTAGGCTAGCTTTCTTTGAAGGAAAGATTGAACCCCATTATTAATTTGGCCAACTAAACTCTTGGTCAATACTCTAACTAAAAGAAACAGCAAGACAACACCAGACATATTTGAGCTGCTGAATGAATTTGATGTGCGGTGGGAAGTTATTGAGAGGTTTTGAACCATGCTAATCCTGCTGATCATCTCGCAGCCACTCAGATTTATCTTGCAGCCGCCAGGTTGGGAATCACCGCAGCTTTGTCGTTTGAGTGAAAAGGGATCTCTGGAAAGTGCCGTGTAAAATCATCACACTGATGTATGCTCAGCACCAGAGATTTAGACAAAATAAAAACATGGAGGTATTGCAGATGGGTTGAAGAGGACGTTTGCACTGCGGGTACTCTGCTTTGTGAAAATACCTCTCAAAAACCGAGAATATTCCATAAATTCCATGATCCCTGGGAACTCTGCAATATATAATCGTTGCAGGCGTGAGATGTTGAGTTTGGACGTGGTCGAGAAAAGTAGGGATCAAGGCCGACACCAATATGTGGAGCTGTAAGGACAGCCGGGAGCTTTAAGACGGCGGCGTTTATCACTGATGTAGGGTCAGGTATCTCACAGGGCTACAGTTTGTTTTACCAACAGACTGGGTACCTTAGTGTTATTCAGTTGGGCAAGTCCGGTGCAAGCATTT
Organism: Pholis gunnellus; assembly: GCF_910591455.1. Lineage (NCBI taxonomy): Eukaryota > Metazoa > Chordata > Actinopteri > Perciformes > Pholidae > Pholis > Pholis gunnellus. Next base: position 20,669,163 of record NC_136542.1, read on the forward strand.
GCCAGCAGGAAGTCGCCGCTCAGGACAGCCATCTTATTCCCAAACTCCATGTCCTTCAGCGGGCCGTCTGAGTCCGTCCACCCTTTCAGATCAACTATCCCACGATGCACCAGGAACGCCGTGTGGATCAACTCAGTGATTTCTGCCAAGTTCCGCTGGCTATGGAACAGAAAAAAAAAGAAAAGAATTGCATTTAAAAATCACAGCTTTTTTTCCTCAACACCTTTTAAGGGAGGCGTTCCGGAGGCTTGACGGTTAGAGAGCTTTTTGACAGAAACCTTTTCATTGTCTATACCGGTGAAATATGCAGGTTGGAAAACTCATTGGCAGCTTCACGTACAGGTGTTCTGACCACAAAGGAATGAATCGGGGACAAAGGATTCGAGAGTTTCATTTCATCCCTTTAGCAAAATGGGAAACATCTATTTAGTCAATAAATTGCAATATTCACATTGTGGAGTCTTTTTAAAAAGAATTTGACTTAAATATGCAACACAGCTCCTCAGGGATCATCACAGTTCATCCAACTACTATCTGAAACATTAACCGAGTAGACAATTTAAAAGAATAAATGAATGTGCATCTTTAAAAAAAAAAAAGAAGAGATTTCTCTACAGCTACAATTTAATTTAAAAACCTTTCAAGTCAAAATCAGCGTACTTGAGGGCATAAAGCAGCACATGTCAGACGTCTTGCCGCACAGTGTCAGGAGAGGGTTGTGTTAAAAAAAGAAATTAAAACTCATCATTAGCAAATAACAGCCATTCTTGATTATGAGAGAGAAGACATAAAAGTGGTCTTTGAATAGAGCCTTTCAGAGCAGCCTTAGGGAGGATATAATCAAATGTTGATTCAGCCATTGGTGGGGGATAATTAGGCCCCTCTCCATATGGAAGGAGCTCGCCACGCTACGACAGGAGGGATCCATCCAGACAGGGTTGGGTGCACTGATAGCCACTTACGACCTTCTTTCAGCCGCTGTGAGAACCTGATGAGCCAGTCGTCTGCCTTGCGCTCCAACCCCTTCCCACACACACACACACACACACACACACACACACACACACACACACACACACACACACACACACACACACACACACACACACACACACACACACACACACACACACACACACACACACACACACACACACACACACACACACACACTCTCGTCTTGTAGCCAGGTAATTGCCGTGTTCGACGTCGGCGTGGAAAAGATGTGATTAAAATTCAATAATGTCATCCGTTTCGCCTCTCAATCACATCCATTGTCTGGTTGGTTTCGCAGCTCGCTGACGCAGAGCAACAACACGGTCACCTCCGAATGAGAGTTAATAAAGTTCAGGGTTTGAAATAAGAGGAAATTAATGGATTGGCGGCCGCGTGTTTCTCGAGTCGCCTCGGAGGGATGACTACTCTTTTAAAAAGAGGAGAGCTCGTTGTTTCGGCAAGAGGAAGGCGATAAAGAGCGGTGGCTGATTTCGGGTGACTGGACTAACGTTTTAAATGTTGTACCAGAAGTCGAGGTCAGACTTATGACCGTTTACTTAGTTGTTTAACTTGAAAACAAAAATGAATTAATACTCTGTGATCAATCTGCCATCTGCTCGTGCTGTTGGCTCCACTTCAACACTCCATTGTGACGATCCATCAAGGTGGAAAACACGGTTACTGAAGTGTTTACGTAACTTTGACTAAACTGACTAACAAGCACAGACCACTTGTAGCAGATAGCCCTATAAAGCAATCAGGAACTGATGCCGACTGTGGTCTCAATTCTACATCAATATTCTACAATGAAATGTTGATTAAAGAGCACTCCTTCCATTTAGCATCACGCTCCTAAAAGATTGTAGAAGTCACAGTGTGTTGAAAACAATACAGAGGTATCGTCTTTTTTATTCCACGCATTGTTCTTCCTTGTCAGAACCTGGCGCCTACATTTCCCACGATGCAAAGCGCCATGCCACTGCCATTTATAAACATACCTTGTCAACTGATACCAATATCAACCTTGTCTGTCAATTGCATGATAATCATGGATACAAGCTATTCAAATTGACGTTTTCATTTTAAACATAAATGTGGAAACGAAAGTGAGTGATGGCCTATTAGTGCCACTGCCATGCATACACACACCTGTTATCTTGCATACGATACTGAACTATTAAAATAATGGACAGATTCATGTTTTTTGGTCGAGTTACAAAACGCTCCATTTTCGCTCATAACAATGTCCAAACACTTGGCATAATAATATACTGGCCTCAGTAGTTGGCTGTTGTGGATAGGAGCTGCAGTGTTTTAGCAGGAATATCTATAAAAAATGATTGCACAAGGATTCGTGATGAAGTAGTGGGTGAAGTAAATGGCTTTGTTTTTACATTTTTCTTTACAACGGTATCTTCTTTTCAAATAATATTGCAGCATGAGTCCTTGTGTCTGCAATCTTAGGCCATGTCCACACTACTCTGTTTCCATTTGAAAACGCATACGTTTTGCTACGTTTACACTGAGCACCGAAAACGGAGGAGTTTGAAAACGCTCCAGAGGACGGATACGTTTGAAAACTCCGGGTTGCGTTTTCGTGTCGATGGTCGAAAACGGATACGTTTAGAAACGATGATGCCCGCGTTCGCTACTTGATTGGTTCTTAGCAGCCTTACCCGGAAGCTCACAAATAACAACATTAATTACCGATCGACTACCAGGTTAATTCAACATGGACAACTGATTTCAGGTGTTGCTGACCTTGTTGTCTTTACTAGCAGCAGCTGTTCAGTTAAAGTCTGCATTATTACGGAGGAAGCAGCTGTTATTAGAGCGATTAGCGAACGGCGTGTCCAGCGGCGTTATCAGACCTACGGAGCGGCCGTCTGAAGTAGCGGTTAGCGGCTTTAGGGAGGACGATGGACACAAAACGGAGGACTTTCCTTTTCTTATTAATGCATATTTTGTTCTGCACATTTATTGTGAAGTCCACAGATAAAATGTAAAGGAACAAAAGCAGTAAATGCTTTTCAGTAGGACAGATAGTTAAGCCACCAGCAGAGCTACGAGTGAGACGAAACCGAGAGGAAACGAGTGAGAGACGTGTGTTGACCACTTTTAAAGGACCCATAATCTACTAAACCTTTACGTGTAAGTGTTGATTTTAAAGTAAATTTGATATAGAGCAAGACCTGCAGCGTTGAAAAATAAAACTTCTAAAACTTTCCACGAACTGTGTCTGTTTGAGTTCATAGAGGAAGATTTTAGAGATCTTAAGTATCAAACACGACCTTTCATTCTTAAAGACTACTTTATTACTCTGTCGTATTTTTTTTAACTAAGCAACCAATCTACTTCCTGTTTACATCAACACCCACGCGCATGCCCAGTGTACGTAAAGAGTCACGTGATATTCGTTTTCAGGCGTGTTAGTGTGAACGGAGATCAATTTGAAAACGGAGTAGTATGGATGTAGCCTTAGTCAGCTGGGGACTGAATAGGCTCTCAGTCAATCACGGGGAACCTGACAGAGCCAGCATGTAACATGCGGCCTCGTAATTGACACAGCAGAGATAGGGGCGGGTCCTCCTCTTTGTGTGCAGGAGGCTTGGAGGGACAGGTCCAGGCTAGTCTCGCGCTGTGAGTGAACCGGTGCCCATAAAGACATTTCAAGTTGTGAAAAAATAAAAATAACAGTCTAATCAACCAAAACTTTTACGACCCCCCCTGCAGTACCTCCGCGGACCCCTTGTTGAAGACCTCTGCACTAGATTGTTTTCATTTACAAACTTATAGTCTTCGGGCCCCAACGCTGACTCAAGTGACATCACTCAAGGCAATTTGTCAGACTTCATACAGCTCCCTCTGGAGCAGCAAGAGGCTTAGTACAACTTTGTTTTTCACGAATGCAATAGAGAAGTTTTCTCTTTTGAATGAATGGCCCAAAATACTTTTATTTATCATCTTTATTTCAGAAAAGCAGTGGATACAACCCTCTATCCTATGCGATATCTATAGACTATATTGTAAAATAGTACATTTTATGGAAAAACTATTTATGGATAAAAGAACCAGATGGGGGTGCCTGGTTTTGGCAAATTTACCAAATTATAAATCAGGGTGCTTCATCATAATGATGCAAAAATCCCAAAAATATTGCCATGAAACAGTCCTAATTATTCATTTGAAAGATTTAAAAGCATGGCTTAATACACCCAAAGATATTAAAAGGGATAGCTGTGGTGGCATAAATAGTATGGTAAAACCTGCCACAGGGGACAATCTAATAAAGTCTTGCAGCATACATATTGTCACATCTCCAAACTAATTCATCGGGTGAATGGAGTGATCAGAAATCTATTAGTTTGATGCAATGGCCACTTTCCCATGATCATGTGTAAGACATGTGTGAGACACCTCCCCTAACATGAACTAGCAAATATAAGGAAACACACAACCCTTGGAATTACTTAGAATTTTTTATCTTAAAGTATCAGTCACCAAAAACCAAAATGAGTTGAACCCCGGTGTATCCGCATCCCAAAGCTGTGCTTCCAATCTAGCCCTCCTGATCGGTAACAGTGGAGCTTGGGGAGGAAAAAAGGGGGACAAGGGGGCCGGTGTATAAATAGCTTTGGTGCCCAGTTGCATAGCAACCGATGCCATCTTGCCGAGGTGCAACGCCCCTCACCACGCCCCTTGTCCTGACTGCTCTGTTCCATTTTCCTCCCTCCGCAGTCTGCCTTCGCCATCAAACGCAGCCTCGCGGATGTGAGTGCGTCCCCCTGTGTGATTTAAAGAGGCAGCCTGTCCATCAGACCGGCTGTGTGATGTGTTCACTGGCACGGCTTTCATTTGTCACAAGAAATTAAGAGGTGTGGTGGGTAATAGTTGCACTATCTGTGAGTGTGTGTGTGTTATCTATCTATCTATCTATCTATCTATCTATCTATCTATCTATCTATCTATCTATCCATCCGTCCGTCCGTCCATCCATCCATCCTTCCATCCATCCATCATGGTGGTGCTTTTATGAATCATCAGTGTCAGGCAGTAGAGTGGGAAATGTTTTACAAATGCTGCCTGTCAGGAGGGAGGAGTCCATCCCCCGGAGGTTTCAATCACCCCCCCCCCCCCCCCCCCCCCCCCCCCCCACCTCACCTCCCTCCATTCTTCCATCTCTTCCATCAGAGGTGCTAATGAGCCCAGGGAGAGGTGGGGGAGAGAAAGATAGTGCAAATGAGGTGATCAAGACGTGTACGTGTACGTGTACGTGTGTGTGTGTGTGTGTGTGTGTGTGTGTGTGTGTGTGTGTGTGTGTGTGTGTGTGTGTGTGTGTGTGTGTGTGTGTGTGTGTGTGTGTGTGTGTGTGTGTGTGTGTGTGTGTGTGTGTGTGTGTGTGTGTGTGTTTTTAGTCTATCCATCACACATGAGAGAGGGAATGCTGCATGTTGGATTCAGTGATCCAGAGTCACAGCGATACGAGTGCCCGGTTGTGACATGAGGCGAGTTTGTAAGAACTCCTCCTGTAGAGAGACACGACCTGGCGACGCAGTCTCGGCCTCACGGCCGTGAAAGACGCCGGACTTCAAGCGCTTCCGCGGCGCCCGGGGTTATTCCAATTAGTTCTAATATTAGGATGTTTCTGCACGGACACGGCTCCGCAGCGCACGTGTGCCGTGTGCCTTGTGCCAGCTAGCAGTAAGAAAGAGGCCTTTCAGGCACCCAGCGCACAGCCACGCCAAACACAGCAGTCACTTCTGGAAACCGCTTGTCACACATCCCCGTTCTGAGCTGCGTGCTTGTAGCCAATGTTTGTGAAAAAGCCAGGTAGGCCCTTGGTGTGCTACCTGAAGCATTTTAACAGCAGCACATTAATACCACTGTTAACACTTCACCTTTGATTATGTATAAATAAAACAATATATGTTGTGGTTCCAGAGAGATCACTAAGCAATGTCCTTTCATTTATGTGAAAACAAAAGTAAAGGCTCTACAGCGCTCCCTGTTCAGAACCAAGAAGTTGATAATCAATAGTATTTTCGAAGTTGTGGTGATGCAAATATAATAATTAGCCAGAAGGTGGTGTCAGAATAAAAAATAAAAAAAACAATCACAGCCAATTCATTGCAAATGTTTTGCTGGCAACAGAAATCGTTTGCAATTTAGTAAAGCATGTTACATGCAAACTGGCACAAAACACAAAGCGTGGTCGAGGCTGATGGGAATGTCATTAGTTTTGTATAAAGACTAATGACATTCCCATGACATTTTGTAAAAATAAAATAAAAATAAAAGAATGGGACAAGGTGGAATTTGGAGATTAGTTAGTTAGTTAGGATTTTATTGTCATATACATATACACATATATGAAATTTGACTTCTGCATTTAACCCATTCCTAGCTTATTGGGAGCAGTGGGCTGCTGAGAAGCGCCCGGGGAGACGATGACGGTGTTAGAAGGAAAGTCAGGGGAAGTTCAGAACTTTACAAAACAAAAATTGTCAACCTGTCGTGGCGGTGGAGAAAAGTCATCTCTTTCGTCGTCATTAGGATTCATCCTCTGAGGAACATGAATGCCTTTTTTTGTTTATCAAATGTTTTCTAGTAGATGTAAAGCCATTTCATTGGATAAGTGAAAATTGTGACCCGTTGTTGGCGCTAGATGAAATGTCTGTAGGATTGATCATCTGGGGACCATGAGTGTCAAATTTTACGACAATCCGTCGAATATTTGATGAGATTTTTCCATCTGAACCAAAATGGGGGCCATTAGAAAGAATACAGGTTTAAGACACTTTTCGGACGCGGAGGTTGCCCCCCTAATACAGATCCAATAAGGAGAACACTTTAAGGCCGATATATAAATGTGTATGTAACTATTAGACAATATGAATACAAAGCAGAGACTGAAAGAACTTTTTGAAACATTTTCTTTTCCAATTAGCTACAATCTAAATATCACGAATAATTTAAAAAAACATCCCATCTTGTAGCTGTGGTTATATCGCCCTCACATTCCATCATATTCGCAAGATGATGCAGTGCTTCATTTACAGAAATTGATATGGACGATAACCACAGAGGACAAGATAGACACCAGGATTTTATTTCACTATTTATCCTCCTGCAGCCATGTAACAGGGACCAAAGCGGCATCGCCTTTCTCGCTCTGCTTGCCATGCACATTTATGGCTCTACAACGCAATGTAACACATGTTTACTGCCCACTGTTTTCTCCAAAGCAGCACATACAGTACTAAATTAGATTTTTTTCTGCTAGTGTGTGGTTACTGATGGAAAACAATAGCTGCAGACTTGAATTACCAGCATGAAAACTAGCTGTGGTACGGTATGGCCATAATTCCTAAGCCGTGAGTAACGTTGGTGGACACCATTGAGCATTTGAGAACATTTTTCAAGGGCATAATATTCTGATAAGTTTGTTTTGTTTTTTTATGGAATAGCAAACGATTACATTCTTTTACAATTAGCCAGGCTTTAGAGAATTTCCTGCATGGGAGGAAGATTGATCAGTGCATCCTGCTGATGTTGATACTTGCACCAGCTTAGAGCTGTGAAGTCAAACATGCAGGAGTGTTCAGGGAGGGTGGCAGATGTCAGGAAGTGTGAGAAACATCAACAAACCAAAAACCAAAGCCAGAAGAACAGCTTACTGGAAAGTCGATGGATATTTGATGGATCTAATTTGCGATTGGCAAAGCTGCAGCGCACACATGGAACCCGTGGTCCTTAACTCGCCGTCTTGTGCCTCAAACCAATGTAAAACAAATAATGCAAACATTTTTCCTGCCGTCAGTAACTTCAGGTTATTGTACCTAGGGTAGATGCCGCTGACCATGTCCTGAGGCAGGAGGTCGGAGGCCGCGTGGTTCGGCCCCGCCGCCTTCGACAACAGCAGCACGATCAGTCCCCTCGTCTGGAGGTTGCTCCTGCTGTCGTAGACGTAGCCCCTGCAAAGAAGTAGCATCCGTAGATTGAAGTACAAACATCAAAAACATGTCATTTAACTCAACTGTATAAGAAATAAGCATCCACGGTCCATGAGCCCTGGAGGAAAAATGTTTTCCTCGTAGTCCTCGACAACGACCGAATGCCAAGTTCATCACCGCGTTTACAGAACACAACGCAGTGTGTAGCCCAATCTCTCTAAGCTGCAAAGGACTTTAAAAGAAAGGGAGCAACACGTAGCATTCAAGTTTCTAACATCTTTCCCGACACCCTGCTGCCATCTGTTGTGAAGAGCCCGGTTCCAGTTCCACCTGCTCCCACTGCCCCGTTTTAATGAGCAATGTTTAAGAGCTGGGAACAGCTTGGACACATTCAGCTACGTGGTTTAAATAGAAGGGAATTAACGTCGGCTAACATATTACACCTGAAGTACGGCTCCCTTTCTCCTTTGTGCTAAAAAATGCAATTCAAGGCAGGTACTCGTCTGTGCAACGTAAAGGCTGCTAATCACCACGTGGGTTCTAATAGTGTGTCACAAATAATAATGCAAATGAATTACTACTTGAGAGCAGTGAGACTGAACCAAAACGGTAAAGTTAACAAGTGACAACACCAAAAACAACGAGTTAAAAGACGGTGAAATGCTTAATAGAGCCGAGAGGAGCCGAGAGGAGCTGCATAGTCGGCCGATAATCGTCTGTGGGTTTGCCACTATGAACGATTCCGTTGAGCTATTTGAGCCATTGTTAACAGAAGAATATTGATTATAGCAGCTTTAATATGTATATATATGTTCGTATTATGATATTTGAAAAGGAACAAAGCAACCAAAACACTGTTGCGACTTGATGACACAATGCAAATTGTACTAAATGTTAAAAGGACTGTTGAGCTGAATTTATAGTGCATGGAAGATGACAAATGCGGGAATATAATTGATCAGTCTTGCTGTAGGATTGTATAAGTCTCTTGGGTGTGAAGTGTGTGTGTATGTGTGTGTGTGGGGGGGGGGGGCACAGACAGAAACACACCCATGTAGATGCACACGGAGCCCGGAGGTGGCTGCCTGCGTGGTGGGCAGATTAAATATCTTTTAGTCTCTCTGGGGAGCGGTTAGACAGAGCACCTCTAATCCCGTCCCTATGGGAGCCCCTTGTGCCATGAATCACGCTCTCGTTAGGGGCTCCGAGGGAGACAGGCAGCCACGCCCCCACCTCCGCTCGATGCCCAGACACCGGCCCTCACCCCCCCCCCCCCCCCCCCCCCCCCCCCCCATACACACTCTCTGACCCACCCCTGCACCACATGGGGGAGGTGGAGGAACCCAACGCAGAGAGTGGATGCGAGAGATAAAGCGTGACCAGAGGGAGGGGAACCGGAGAGAGATGGAGGGAAGAGAGGCCAGACAGAAATGAGAATGCCAGAAAACATGACAGGAAATAAAATAAAAACACACAAACCGGTGATTCAGTGTTCTGGTGCTGAAAGGGAGAAAAAAAAAATACCCTGAAGCTTTGTTCCTTTTTATATTACGATACGGCTGACATCATGCAGGGCCGTCATAAATCTCAGATTTATTTATGATCAATCTAAATTTTTGCTCAATGGGAAGGCATGCAGAATGAACGCTCTGATGAATGCAGAAACATCGCCCGCTGAAGAGAACGGCTAGAGAAAATAAAAATAAAAAAAAGATGATGAAGCTGCTCTCCTCATGGAAAGTCCGGTTTAGCCAGTGGCCTGGCGGTGGCAGATGATTAATATTTATGTCACTATCCAGACCAGCACACATCAATCAATCACAACCGCCCTCCCGCAAAGGGGTGGGGCAAGGATGGTGTGGGAGAACAGAAAGGGCTTCAGAGCGGGGGGGAGAGAGAGAGAAATGGGCTGCTGTCTTTTTAAAAAGGGTTGTGAACAGGTCACCACGCCTTCTGATCCGCAACTGCAGCACAGGAATTTCAGGAACTTTAGTGCAGGGGCCGGAAGTAATGCATGCTAATGTACGAACTGATGTGTGTGTGGTGGCGTATTGATCCTCCGTCTGCCTCTTAAGTATTGAAAGAAGAATGAATGTGCCCAATACGCCTGCACTTTTCTTTGAGGACAGATTTTAAGCAATGCTTTCGTCTCTACTGTGCATTGCAGATACCTTTATACACGGTCATGATGCGTTTATTCCAATCTCCAGGACTTGATTCTCACGACTCCAAAACGCCTGGAGTCCAGCAGGTGGTTTTTCTTCTATGGTGAGGGAATGTGCCTCCTGCCTTGAAAACACTTCACAAAGGCCCTGATAAAAAGGAGTTGGTTTTTAAAGGCTCTGAAAACACATTTAGCGAAAGGAAAGGATCCAACGCATAGTTTTCTTCAAGCGATGTTGGCTATGTCACTTCGGAGATTTATGCACTTATGCTCTTCTCACTGGTATGAAGTGGGCGGGCTCAGCCAGAAAAGGAGCGATGTCCCCTCCATGCACCAATCAGGATTTAGCAACGTCATAGCAGTAAGAGGGGTGTTTGCTTCTGTTTAGCAGATAGTGATTTTTTTTTTTTTAATCAACTATTTAAAGCTAATGTTGTTGATGGTGTTGATGGTGAAGCAAGAGGGCACACTGTTTTTGTAGAGACGTGTCGATGCTGACGATTGGCAACAATTGACCTGTGACATCTTGACGAAAAAAACTAAGCCATTCATACATCCCAAGACTGGAGGGATCTTTGATTTCAGCATTCATTCATGTCCACAAAGTGGCCGAAATAATCAGGTTAGTTAGGCTCCATTTAAAACTAATCGTAATGGGCACAGTATTGATCGAGGTATCGAAGATCGAGATCGCAGAGGGAAACGGTGAGAAAAGAAACCGCTGGAAAGGAAACACTCGTGGAAGTCGAACTCTCAAGGACTGTCCTTAAAGCAACTTCAGTTTCTCCTCCTGGGCCCGCGGTCCCCGTCGCTGTAACTCCAGACTTTGGGGCAAAGTTAGCTGAGCTGCAGTTTTTTGAGAATGAAAGGAAAGGGAACACTGAAACCCAACTCCACGAGGGTCTGCCTGTCTGCTATTGTGGATATTTTTATCCGCCGCGCGTCTGAGGCGGAGACACAGTGGGAAATACGAACCAGCCAACCCAAGCTGACAGTGAGGAGTCAGACTGTCAAGAGCTATGCTAACCCCCCCCCCACCCAAATGGATTGTCATATCAGATTTAGGTGTATAGGTTATTACACCCTTGGGCTCCTGTTTCCAACACACCCGTCTGGATGAAGTTTGAGGACTCTCTCCTCTCGCTCTCTTCCCTCGGTGCTCAGACTTCCTTGATTTCTCAGATAAAAACACAAGAGAGCAGCAGGCTACTCCCATCCTAAAGCGATTGGATGATATTTAGAAGATTGCGACCTGTTCTAGCTCCTCCTTCGTCGACACACGATTGTGGCTTTGCAGTTGCATCACAAATCAGCTCAAATATCGCTTAATACTGGATAGAAAAACATATAGATGGCATGGCCATAAGTCTGTTTAGGAACATTTCATCTCAGTGGATTTATACAGAAAAAAAGGGGGGACCGGGAGACAGTGAACGGTCTTATTTTTCCCTTGAATGCAGGCGATAAAAAAAAACGTAGAGTACTTCCCTTAATAACGAAAAAAACTAAAACGCTTTCTCTGAAAGTGAAGCGTTCACAAAAAGAAGGACCAAGTCGTGGTTTCAGCTGTTGCTCCCCTTATTTAAAATGAGTGCTCACCGAATGTTCTCTTGCAGAGTCAGCACCAGGCTATTGGCCCCACGCTCCTCGTTAGTTAGTATTTAGTCTGATTGACATCTGCTTCACTTTGCTTCTGTCTCGATGAAGTTGTTCATTGCTTCTGAAGTTTGAGTGTTTTGTGATACTTTATACGTCACCACATTTCAGAGGGAAATATTGGATTATTTTACATCACTACATGTATTTGGCAGCTCAACTTACTAGTTAGGCCTACTTTTCAGAATAAAATGTTACATTAAAAACAATGTTTTACATAAAAAAAGCAAATAAAAGATTTTTTTCTTCTTTCCTCTCCCATTAATCGTCTCACGGCCCCTCAGGTTTCTCCTGTAACCCTCGGTTGGGAGCCTCTGGACTTAAGTAGCTAACTGTACGTACGGAATAGTTCAAACTAGCTACAACACTTACAATGGTTCCTACACATTGATCAGTGTGAGACTCTAATAGCGTCATACATAATATAGCCACTACTTTTAGTTTTGATACGTTGGGTACATTGTACAGCTCATACTTCTGTGCTTGAATAACCTTCAGTAGTATTTTGAATACACTTGTAACAAGAATGTTTTGACATTGTTGTATCGTTGCTTTTGGTACTTCAGTAACAGACTACTTCTTGCCCATGCACATATACTGTTCTACTGATCAACAGGTGGCTGTTAACAGGCAGAAGAAGACGTCAGGCTAGTTAACATTAGAATATTGATGCTATTGAATAACACTAGAAAGTCAATATGAACGCGTCTGAAGTTAACTGAAGGTTACTTTGTCTCTGCATACAATAAGGTCAGTGAGAAGTCGAACCAGACCCGGCTGACTTACTTCTTTTGGATCATTTTCTCAAAACTTATTAAGTGATTTGTATTCTTTGGCATCATGTTCATGAATGAATGGATGGATGATAAGAAGGGAAACAAACATTTTTCATTTCTTTAAACTCACTAAAATCTAAACTCCATAATATTCCACATGCTGTCTGAGAGAGCTTTGACAAATAGGGCTGGGCAATAATTCAATATGATCATTTATTAGATTTCAAAATGATCAGATCGTGATGAAATCCTGTGTTGAGATATGATACACAATCACGTTGTCTAAATAGACAATAACGAGCACAAGCCAACTCAAAACTTCTCAGAAAATTGAATTATTAAAGTTCTAAATGAAGAGTAAACTCTCAGCTCTTCTCATTCGTCAATTACTAACTCACACAAGAGTATATGAAACCATGTGGTTATTTCATATAGACTATATTTATTGAAATACCAGAAAACATGCGGTATCGTGATATTGTTAGAGTGATGAAACGATGAAGGCTGTTTTGATAAGAAGTTTGGTCATTCTTGTTTACAACAGCAGCAGCTTGTGAGTGACATGTGTGAGTGAAACATGTCAGGGTACGAGCTGCGTTGCACCGTGTCTGATGAAGACCAATGCGTTTTCTAACTTGATCTTAACCTCGGTAACACCACAGTCCATTTATCACTAACAATAATACACGCAACACACCGTCTGAAAGCTACAATCGGATACACCAACCTCTGACTGGGGTTGACCAAGAGAAAACAATATTGATTTATTGATTACAAACAATTGTTGTTTACCCACATGTCTATAGAATGATGAAAGGGGATACTATGAATACAGCTGCAGGTGGGGTCAAGTGTGTGTGTGTGTGTGTGTGTGTGTGTGGCTCTTGTAAGCCACAACATAAATATCAACCCACAATGACAGGGCTATGGAAAAAATGACATGCCGGGTTTAAATTTGTACAAGTCAGTGCAACATTTAAATCCAAAACCCAACATTAACTATCTTTGAAACTTTCCAAACAGATAAGAGTCGTGTTATTTCCCCAGATGTGTGAATGTAGTTTGGTGTGGCGTTTACTGCTGGGAATAAACCAGCACCGTTTCAGCTTCAGCAGTGTTACCTTGCAGTGTTGAGCAAAGGGTGTCGAGTCCCGATCAGCTTTGTGACGTACATGGCAACATTGCTGAGTTCATCGCTGAGCAGGCAGCGGAGACTCATGAAGGAGGTCGGATATCCGACGATCTTCTCTGCGTCGGAGACCACTTTACTCCAGTACGAAGGTCCGGAGCTGGCCAGCACACTCTGCGTCCTCAGTCCTCGGCTGGACAAAGCCTTGCAGGACAGTCGTGACCATGTGGCCGGAAACATTTTCTCTATTGACTGTAATATTTGTTTTGTAGTTTGTAGACAGTTGCTTACAGTGCCATTCAGGTGCCCGCCACCATCTTAAAGTTGTATCTCCAGATTCAACCGCTAGCGGTGTGACATGTTCTTAAATAATACCGCGTTAGTGTCGCTTATTAAAACCTAATATCTGCTATCATAACAGAACTAACCCACTGTCACGGTGGGAACAGTTAGATGTTTCACAACACAAGACCTGTCGGTTACTGCGAGCTGCCATCTTTAAATACGTAAGACGTTACGTCGTCGTCAACGTAATGACGGCTTCCGCCCAATTCCGACAGGACACGCCCCATTATATCAAGTAGGAGAGCACTTTTGGCGGAAATCCGTTAGAAAGTGCGACACTTTTACATTGCTTTGTCTTTTGTCAAAGTCCCACTCTGACAGAACGTGAAATTAATCAATGTATACATTCCTTTGTTTTCAGTGCTTTATTCGGCAAGTTTAAGATGAACAAAGTGTCCCCTTAGCTTGGTCAAATTAATAGAAACGTTTACAGTTGGTTGACACCTGTCGTCCCTGTCCATCACTGGACACTGGACAACGATTGCACAACATGAATGAGGAAATACAAAGCAAGTCAATTATTATTTATTTAGAAGTCTGGTCAGCTGTGAAGGTGTCACAGCATTCACTCACCAACTCACCAACTGCTTGAAACTCCTTTTCAAGGTAACCTCGTGCCCCAGCACAAACCAGTAAACAAGAGTTTACATTTTATTTTAAATGTATGGATCTGTTTAAATCACTTATTGTGCTCATTAAATAGTGAATCACTAAATTCTGTGACAGTCAAAAGAGCCCGATGCATTGATTGCCAAAACATTTAGGGTTGCCTTGCCTTGAAAACAAAACTCTAGGTCAAGTAAGTGAGGGTACAAGTGGATCATATTTTGGGGCTGGTATAGTTGAATTGCTGTAGTATAGGCCTACTGATTTATGATCTGATGCATTGATGTTTAATCGTTAGAGAGCATGACTTATTTTAGTTGTAGTAATTTGTGCCCACAAGATATATTTTGTGGCTTCAATTTAATGAAATCATTCCCACGTTTTGGTTGACTGGTGCGCACGAGATAAGTGTACAGAGAGCCAGAAGAGAGGTGAAGTGCGGTGCGCCTGCTTCAAGCTCATGCATCCGTAACCATGAAGTTCTCCAGGGCTGTCCAACTATAAAGTTGTGTGGAAACTTGAAATGCTCGGGAAACTTCGATAGCATAATCAACATAATCCACGAGCTCTTAACATTCTCGTTGATTGCCTTTTACTAACAATAATCCCTTCCGAAGCAAGTGTTGTCAACATGTCTTCATAACTCATCCCCAAGCTAAAGTAAAGCTTAATTAAAGGGTCTCTATCCGCAGCTATACCCACAAGGACGGGTGCCTTCAGCAGGTGGCGGATGGGATGAATGACTCGGCCTTGTGCACTGCCAAAATTATTTCATTTCTTAATTTGGCCCTGTGAATTCATCAAAACATGCGGACAATTTAATTAAATTGAGGCCAGGTATTAAAACTTGTGTGCACAAATTCTTTTTCTTTTAGATGTATTAAGACACAGTCCTGCCTCACTGTTTGCTCCTCGTTTAAACCAAAGTGTTTAAATTATGAACCCCCCATGTAATACAATCCTTGTTACAATATGACAGTGCCACAATATGATAGGGAAATACTCCGACAGCGTTAGGTCTAACAGGGCTTTCACTGAATACTCCATCTGCTTACTGCTGGACTGGAGGCAGCGTCTGTCAAGGACAACTTATGTAACATGCTGCAGTTTCCTTTGCTTAGACTAATCAAACACACATACTTTAAATTCACGTATTCTTAAGGAAAACTGCATCAAGTGTTGCTTTTGTTTTTAGAAATATATGTTACAACAATATTTAGTTGCAGTGAAAAAAATTGCACCAGAATCCACACAGGCTTTGTTTCAATTCTAATCAACAATCTAAAAAAACAAACAGTATTTTCCCTCACATGTCCCTATCCACACACATGCCGCCACCTGCATCACTGCACAGTGTATCACCAGGAGCATTGCCGTCATATTACGCTAGGCCGGACCGCTGTGGCTGGAGTAGCAGTGCGATGCAGGCAAGTTGTTGGTTTGCAAAGGCATGGCAGGAGCAGCACTGTAACACACACAAGTCATCTCACCCTGACCCTGCATCATGGTTCACAGCTCCAGTTTTTCCGCCTATTTCCCAGCTCAAATGGGTGTCACAATGCCATGAGCAGCATCCCCCCCCCTCCCCCTGGCACTCTCAGTGGCTTTCCACCTGCCATCTCATTGTAATTCTGTGACAGCATGTAGCACACAGATGAAACAGGTAAATTCGTGCCCATAGCAAAAATCACTTATAAGGGGATCTGCAACTGTTTCATGCCAGTAATGACCCTGTTTCTGTGTGTGTTCTTTTTTACAGTAACTGAGTGGCCTCTAGCTGAGGAAACCCACTGTAAAACATCCTGCTGTGACACTGCCACAACATTGTCACATGTCGTGTTAAAAAGCACGTTAAAACAGCCGTATGACAACATACATCAGAATGCATGTGCATTTAAAATGTGTAAATAGATGTGGATGTAAACTGTACGTGCAGGGATATGTTTGACTTGTGATAGATAGCATGAAAAAGGGCAGCATTTCGTGAACTACGCTCAGGTTCTATTAAGTGTGCCAGGATACCGTGATGCACAAAACCAGGACCCTTAAACCAGTTCACCTAAATGGATTGCAGTTGTTTTTGATGTTATCAACTGCTTTGTTTCTGAAGTTACTCCTGTGAAAAACGTCTAGCATGCATCTTGTTTTCCATGTGAGGGTGAAGGCTGTATTAATAAAGGCTATACGTCTGCATCTAAATTACCTACCATTATTATGGAATTAATGTTGAAAAAAAAAGAGTGGACTGTCAACTCCTGTTTTTGTCCTTTCACCAGACTGAACGGGAGTTCATGTTCAAAGTTAGAATTGATAAGTTCAATAATGTGATAAAATCTGTATGAATTAGTTTTCTCCTCAATCTTCCTCGTCTCTTACAAGTCCAATAACTGTACTAAGGTATTTATGCAAACATGTTTAATTTCATATGAAAGCAGGGCATCAAAATGAACCTGATTGCGAATAAGAAATAGGCCCATCTCTGATCATCAACGCGTCATATAATGTTTCAGCGCACGCCCCTCCTCCTGTCTCGTTTTGCTCCTTCCCCCATCCCTTCACCCCCCCCCCCCCCCCCCCCCCCCCCCCCCCCCCCCCCCCCTACCCTCACTCAACCTCTCCTTTGACTCACAGAGGCGGCTTCGCCACTGGTGCACGGACCGCGGAGGATACGGGCAGAAGATGGCTGATTTAGCCGGGCACCGCAAGCCCTCGGCGGCATCACCAGCGTCACACGGGCCGCTGAAAAGCCGCAAGACATCCGCCGTCTGGCGACTGTAAACAGCAGCCGGTGCCTCACGCTCTCTCTCTCTCTCTCTCTCTCTCTCTCTCTCTCTCTCTCTTTCTCTCTCTCTCTCTCTCTCTCACCCCCACTCTCACCCCTCCTCACCGCAAATATTGACAGAAGTATCTCAGAGAAAACATGGCAGAGATGGAAAAAGAGGGCAGACCTCCGGAAAATAAAAGAAGCCGAAAACCAGCTCACCCGGTGAAAAGGGAAATAAATGAAGAGATGAAGGTAAAAAAAAAAAAAAAAACGGGGGTCTGTTGCCCACTTGCATGTGATTACGCGTGGAAGCAGAGTGGTTGTGGGGAGCAGGGCATGCATGTCCATGGAGGCACCACACCGGGCGTCCTCAGAGGAAATAGACGATACACTCAAGTGCAATTGGCAGCATGATTGCAACTTTGATTTATGTTGTGTGTGTGCGCGCTTTTTGTTTACCCAAGTACTATTGTCCACGCTGAATGCCAGCCCGAGCAGCGCACCCTACCAGCGTACCGCCTCGCACAATGGATGCGGCACCCATTCGCTGCTCCCGTAGTAAGTTTTGAATCGGCGGGGGCTACAGCGCGCGTTCCCCTGTCGCTTCGTGTCATGATTTCGCCTTGTTTGCGCTGCCTTGCCTTTTCATGGTGTGGCCCGGAGTTAATGGAAAACCCAGTGCGTCAGTGAAGGCGTCAACAGTGCCTCTACTATTACTATTAATACTGTGAAACTACAGCGCAACGGAGGGCAGCCAATGTGCATAATGAGTGCGAATCGAGTGTCTGCGATGCTTTTTGCGGCTCCCACTGCGTGGGTTTGTGTTTATGTGTGTGAGTGTGTGTATGTGTGTGCTGCCCAGAGGCGTGTGATCCAGATGTGCGTCTGTGAGCTTTTACGCACTCGACAAGGAGCACATTGTCTCCTGTGTTCGGCCTGCAGCGGATCTCCCCCCGACGTTCACCTCACACGTTGTTTCTATTCCTTATCTTTTTGTATGTTGCTCGATGCACGTTATGATATTTGAGCCCCGTGCTCCGCGCGGCTCCTTTGAGGAGAAAGAAAGTGTTCCTGACATGTGTGTGTGTGTGTGTGTGTGTGTGTGTGTGTGAGAGAGAGAGAGAGAGAGAGAGAGAGAGAGAGAGAGAGAGAGAGAGAGAGCGAGAGGCAGACTGTGTGTCCGCTTTGTCTCCATCTCTTCATTGTTTGTATACACATTTGGCTGGAGACACATATGCACCCAGGGCTCTGCTGTTATGGGCGGATATGCAGGTGATCACATCGGGGATGATTATGGAAATTGTATATTTTAAGGCTGTCAGAGGAGAAGCGAGGGTGCTGGCTTTGAGCGAGTCTTGAACAAATAAAAAAAAAACTGCTTGAATAAAAGCTGTATTTTCCAGCGGCGTTCACGTGTCACCGCTTCTTCTCTCTTACAGTAAAAAAAATCCTGTTCATTCTATTGATGACAGTCTAGATGCTTTGTTGGTTATTATCATATGGCAAGAAGGAACGTGTGCATGATAATGCATGATAGTGTAATGTAACACAGTACTGTCTTTTAGGTATTTTCCTTGAGTGTGTCACTTATTTGCAGCTGCATTCAGATCTGTCCTTGCTCAATTATTAAAACTGCATCCAGAACATTTTTTTTATTCCATTGGCAGAATAACAGTTTGTTGAAGATTTATTTTCTTGATAATATAAAAAATAACAAAGTAATGTTCCTCAGTTTGAGAATAAATACAGTTAACCCATCCTCCTGTTGTCTGGAAAGGAGGGGGGGGGGGGGGGGGGGGGGGGGGGTCACTCAGGCAGGGTCTCTCCATTGAGACATTTCCTTATTTCCCATCAGGGGAGCACTTGAGGTAGTCTCAGTGGAGCATTTAGAATGGATGAAATCTTTATGAGCATAATTTAGGCACACTGAAGTGCTGTCCATCCAGGTTTTATTTAGTAAGTTGTATCATTACAGCCGGGGAGAGCAAAAGATGAAATGTCCCCTCTCGTAATTTATCAGATTAGTCGAGTAATTACAGGATGTCAGTCACCGGTCAGACATGAGGTTTTATTCGAAGGTATAGCGGTTTTGCTGTTATTTAGAAGGTGATGGATGCCGTGACTTGGGGTCATCTGTCAGGGTTCAGTGAATCGACATATCTTAGAGTACAATATGTTTTTTTTTTGCAGAGAAGACGTGTCACTTTAACATCTCATTCGATTAAAGCACATTCATTTGATTTATCATTTGATTTGTGAGCGCAGTGATCTGTCAAATCGTGGCTCTTGGGAGTTTTCAATATGAAGATGTACCAGACTCAACAAATATGTCAGCTTGTGGAATATATAGTATATATATATATATATATTCTTTTTTTTAGATATTTCAGTAGAAAACACAGCACAGATGGTGCTGTGTTGCTGGTGCATACCGGGGGAAAACACCACTCTCCCGTGGCAACTCCAGTATCTCCCGTCAATACCAGGGGAAGCTTTACTGAATGGAGCAGCAGATGTGGTTAAGGTGTCAAAACACTTTCAAAGGCTAAACAAGTTCGATTGTAGCTCATTACGCAACCTTGAATTTCATCTCCTATTGCACGCGTGCACACACACACACACACACACACACACACATTCTCACACACAAGCGGCTGTCTACAGATTTAATTTAGGAATACACTGATCCACGGATAGAAAGGTAGGGGAACTAGTTGCAGCCTCTTTCGCTCAATACCTTCATTGTTATTGTGACATTATGGGAGTTGATAAATTGAATGATGTTAATATGGCTGTATCTGATATGATATAACATTACTGGTTGGTTATGAGAACATTACACCTGGACATGGATCGGACTGCAAACCCGAACCCATAGCATTAAGAGCTATTTAACATGGTTGCATGATAATAGCCAGTAAAGCCAGTATGGGATGTTTAACGTATTGATTTCCTGTGGAAAACTTCTTCGATTCAGGTTCAGAACAAAATGACCCAGTTTGTTCCCCTCTCTCATCTTCAATATTTCAGGCCCCAAAAAACAACAACACACAGACACACACACACACAGACACACACACACACACGACAGACACACAATGTGCCCTTGTGAGAAGATCATACTCTGCAAAACCAAACAGCCTGACAGTGTTTCCTTCATGGCTGCTTAATGTGTGCCACGGTAAAATAAGCCCCGGTGAGTAATCAAGGACAAGGAGGAGTGGGCATTGCAGGGGATATGAGAGGCTGGAGAGAGTGGGGTAAGAAACAGTGGAGAAAGGAATGTATACAGCACTGGGCTGGCTAAGCTGTAAAAACTGTAACCTGAGTGTCTCTCCGCTGGATCACATATCAAGGAAAGTAGAGGGAAGTGAAAGCAGAGGAGAGGGAGAGGCAGAGGAGGAGAGAGGGAGCAGGGGAGTGGAAAAGTGGGCAAGTGGAGGAGGCGGAGTAGGAGGCGAAGGGAAACTTGGCGCGTGGATTTGGGAATTCTATCACGGTGTACAGTGACCTGCTCTGGTTTCTACCCGGAGGGAATCCAATTCCCATCATCGTTACCACAAGCCCTACTGGCCACGACCGGGTCTTACATGACATGTTAAAAACACCATTCAACATATTGAGATACTATTCAACATCACCAGCTTTGAAGTTGCTTCAAAACCTGACCCAGTGTCAACTAGAAGTGGTGTTTAAAATGCCAGTGGTGTTAAATCTCTCAGTTACATGTTTTTTGATTATTATATAACAATTCAATAATGTCTTGCGCCATTTCTTGACTTTTTGCAATGACTTACGCATTGATTAGCAAGCAATTGGTCCTTGCTGGCATTATTATTGTCTCCGCTGGGAGATTATGTATTCAGTCGTGAGTGTGTGTGCATCTCTGTGTCTGTCTGTCCATGGAAAATCTTGCATATACTGTTAGACCCATCAGCCTATTCATTTCTGTGCTCCTTTCTGATTGTATGCTCGAGGACCTCTCGTGGTTATACCGTCATTGATTGCTGCCTCCTCACTTCTCTTAACCTGCAAAACCCCACCATGTCCTCTCATTTTGGCGAGAGGAGAGCTAGTTAGCTGTAGCAGTTGCTGGGCAGTATTGCTGTTTTAAAAAAATGTTTAAAGCAATTTTGGGTGATGTTTGTCATTTCAATAATTTAGATAATGTAATGGTCTGCTTCCAAAGAACGCGAGAGATAGACAGTGGGGAAAAAACAGCGGGTAGAGCCAACACATTTCTCATCTAACTTGGTGAATTAAAGGATTATTTTGCCCAAGCCAGGGCTGGTGATTGTTGGAACAGTGGAAAGGCTAACCAAGACAGTTTGGGTGAGTTTTAATTTGTTTCAGTCAAGTTTTAATGAAGCGCTACGCAAATGACAAACTGAACCGAGTGCTCTCATGCCGGTAGGAGGAGAGCTAGTTACGTGTTAGCAGCCAGTGGGCTGCAGAGTCCTGCGGTGTGTTTGGCTAACAGAGCTAATAGCTAACAGCTAATACAGCTAACAGAGCCAACAGCGAACAGTGCTGACACAGCTAACAGAGCTAACAGAGCTAACAGAACTAAACACACAGACAGTTTCTGTTCGGAGGAAGCATTACACAGTCAACATTGAGCGTCAGCTGGAAAGGGTTTCTCCTCTTGGCAGCATGAATGAGCTAACTAATCATGGCAGTCTGTCTATTAGATTTGTATATTTATTGTGTACAAGTGAACATATTGATCTGACGATGTTTCTAAAGTAAAATATTTATTGATGATTTAAACATTTAGTAATATATTTATTATTTGGGGGACCATAAATAACAAATATGTTGGAGATAACCCTGGCATGGACCGAAACTTTGGTCAGAGGGAAATTGAACTTGATGTTGGAAGTTAACAAAAGGTCAACAACATAATTAGGACAGATGGACAGACCAAATGAAGTCACTATCTCAGAGCCATGAATTTCAGCAAATGTAGCCTTTTTTTATTTTTCTAACTTGACACATAAAAAAATAAAAGCTGATGAAGAAGCTATACATACAGTGTAACATATAGACATCTGCAGCTGCCCAATGTGCTTCCAATGCCTCTTCCTCCCCAGCTCACCCAGAGCCAGAGTCGGTGCCGCCGCTTTGAGGAGCCGCCAGCCGGGATTAGATTCCACTCTTAATATCACTCCCACTTTCTCAAAGTAGTTGGGTGACACAGAGGACAGTATGGTAGGAAGGAACGGGAGACACAGAGAGATGCTGTGTTTTTTTTTTGTCTCCTGTGAGGTGGTTATTTTACAGCTACATCCGTTTCGATCTGCAGTAGGCCTACACTCAGGTTGGGTTATGCTCCGACTTATTTGTTCAAAAGGATGATTTTCCTCTCAAGGTTTTTATACGCGCAGTTGTGCTTAATCGCCACAGTTGTGCTTGGCATGTGTTTGCACTCTGAGTCTGTCAGAGCACTATTTCATATTCTGCTTCTCAGGTTAGATATCATACATTTTCTTTACCTAATTGATTAATTTAAGAATTGTGTAAGAAAGAAACACAATGTGTATAAGGCTATAAAACACCCTAATCGGGCCACTTGCATTCACAGCTGTGAACTATTTGCTATCTGACATGCATGTCTGTGAAATTTTGGAGGGAACCTTGGTGAACATGCAAATGCCACACTGCATCGACCCCCAGTTTAAATCAAGAAATGTTTTGGCCATTTCAAAATGCCATGAAGACACAAGGCGTCTCCATGGGTGGAAACACCTCTGTGTATAGCTGTCAGGACCTAACTTTAGCTCTGCTCAGGATGCGGTACTAAATCTGACTTCCAGGAACCTTCAGGCGGAGTGAGCAATGCTGTCACTCAGCATTGTTCAAGCAGAAGTGCTGTCACATGAGCAAACATGAGCTGTCCTCATTAACAGACGTTTGAACCAGCATTTTTCTTTTTAAATATCTGTGACAAAAAAAGGAAGACTTTAAAAGATTAGACATTAAATAACCGCTGCAAATACTATAATTGTTGCATGCTC
This sequence comes from Pholis gunnellus, assembly GCF_910591455.1. Taxonomy (NCBI): domain Eukaryota; kingdom Metazoa; phylum Chordata; class Actinopteri; order Perciformes; family Pholidae; genus Pholis; species Pholis gunnellus. The sequence goes on from NC_136542.1 coordinate 20,692,569, forward strand.
TGAGTGCCAGATGTTCACACACACACACACACACACACACACACACACACACACACACACACACACACACACACACACACACACACACATGTTTGCGCGTAGTACTAAAGCGGTCCTGAAGCTATTGTAGGCCTACGTTGTTTCTCGTCACAACACCTCTGCCTGCTAACCACCACCACACAGTGGTATTTCATAACAGGCAGATCAATAACTCCTGTCGTTCCTCATCAATAATCCCTCCCCAGCATTTAGCCCAAGTCCTGCGACCGAGGGTGGCAAATTCACTTCTGTTACTATACGCTCCGTATGAACAAAGCAAAACTGACCCGAGAGCGGTGCTGCGTCTCTGAGGTACAAATACAGCACATTATGAATTTCTCTATGAAATGCTTAGAAACGGAGAGTGAATGTTGCTGATGAAGCAGGAGCAAATCTGCCTTTGCCTAAACTGTGTGTGTGTGTGTGTGTGTGTGTGTGTGTGTGTGTGTGAGAGAGCTCATTCCCACTTGTATCTCCCTTACTATATTACCACTGTAAGCAATATCCAAGCTGCGCTTTGTGTTGGTGCTCCGTTAATTGAATTTGTATCAAGCAGTTGAGTCAGTGGACCAACCGGTTGTCTGCAGGCTGTGGGCTCACACATGCTGCGTGTCCGACAGAGACATTTTTTTTTTTGGAGCTGCAACTGGTTGAAGGCTACAGATGCAGATACTCTCTTCTTCATCTGCGGATGTCTATATTTTTGCCGTTAAATTTAGATCAGCCAAGAGTCGGATGTGCTGGGTGGCACTGAACCACTCCGACACGATCGCTCCTGCTCTGACGTGTTGATGCGAGCCGTTTGCGATTGACATTTAGCTGCTTAATGCAGTGACTGATGAGTGTCGGCTGCTGCCCCGATGAGATAATGCACAAAGTGGGACTGGCTAGAAAATAATGAACTCACTCGAGTCTTGTCAAGTTCATCTGGAGCAAGACCACCAATGGCAAGACAAGGCGGGTCATCTCCGTGGCAACGCACAGGGCATCAGGGTTTGCCCCTGCAAAGCCCCTTAATGCGATTCTACAAGCTGTTGTCGCGCGCCAAATTGACAGGCGCGTCCCGTACCTAAGGGTAATATAGAGTAAACATTTTAGCTGGATGTGTTTATTATTATAAAATGTGTTTAGCACCAATATGTAGGAAGCATAATTTATAGCGCCGAGGACCAGAGTTCCGTCTACGCCGATAGTTTAGTGACCTGTGAGTAATGTTTTATAATTACAGCTGTAGTTTGTTTCCAGAAAGCACATTTCCATCTACGTTTCCGAGTCAAACGGTAGCTGAACCATTTACCACAGTTTAGGGTTCAGTGAATGGACGCTTCTGGAAATATTCCAGCTGAGAGTGGATGGTGATAATGGGATGTATGCATTAGCGGGGTGATGTTTTTTTTAGTTTTGAGTGGTTATTGACTGTGTTGCTAGAGGCTGTAGTGGAGGAACCTGCATAGATTAGGCGGGTTTATTTTTGCATACCTGCACTATATCTGCATAGCATCCTGCTCCGCTGTGCCGCTGGTGAATGTTGTGACTTTACAGCCCTACTCAAAGCACATTGGATGGCTGTGAACTGTGAAGTGCTATTTACTGCTCAGTGCTATTTTACTCTATATTAGCGTTTTTCACTGTGTTGTTATTGGTTGGTCACCGTGATGGGTTTGTGTTCTGAAATACACAGTTATTAGTGATGTAGGGTATCTACTTACTTAGCTCCTCTTATATTTAACCAGTTAAAAGTTGAAAACCACTTCCAGGAATAGTTTTTTTGGCTTTCCTGTCTGAGACACAGATGAGCACATCGACGCCACTCTGTACATATGAAGGTTAACCATATAAAGTTAAAGCCAGCTTTAGCTTAGCTTAGCATAAAGACTGGAAAAAAGGGGAAACAGCACATACAGTAACCGCGTCATTTTTACACTTCCTCTTTTGTACGGTATCAACAAAGGAGACATACCACTGCTATTTTTTTTTCACCTTCGGATGGAGCCAGGCCTACCGCTTTCCCTCGCTTCCAGACTTTATGCTAAACTAAGCTAATCCCCTGCTGGCCGTTCATATTTAGATACGTATATGAGAGCGGTATCGATCTTCTCACTCCCTGCCAGAGAAAACAAATAAATGATTTTCTCCAAAATCATGCAATATTCCTTTAATAATCAGCAGCACCTACGGTGGGTCAGTCTTTACAAACTCATGCTGCACAACCTTAAGGCTACTTAAGGGGAAACAGAATGGGAGAACTGTGTGCAACCACTTAAGCCCGAGCGCCCCCTTTTTTGGGGGCGGTGGAGAAGGTATACCATATACCGTCGAAAGAAATGCACTTATCGCGAACGAATATAGTGATGTCGCACAACAAATTAAACAGCAGAAACAGGGCTTCCAGAATATGTAAGCCGTTTTTACATGCTCCAAACACAACTCAAACATTAACTAAATAAATTACCAAATATCAAAATCCATATAGCGCCACCTAGTCAACCCACTCGCCATATTTCTGGCTATACTGCTGTGGAATTTTATGCAATACGCACACACAATATCTCAAAAGAAAGCAGACACTCCACAGATTCCGCATATCAAATCCAGCTACAACAAAGCATCAGCGAGATATGAGCCAAAGAACACCAACAACAGACATCGCTTCATTAAACAATAGTTATAAAATTTCTCTTACCTTTGCTGTTTTTATCGATCTATTTATTTTCCCGGTAATTCCAGACTGAAATACGTTATAACTACGTCTTGTGTTACACTAAAATCATTCCGGGTGTTTCTAGGTTGCTGTTGGTCCAAGCAGGAAGTATAAGAATCGCCTTGCATCATAGCAAGCATGTTTCACAGGATGGCGCCCTGCTGATTCTGATAGGCTAACAGTGCTGTCAATCTCATTTTGGTTGGTATAGCTAAATTATATCGTCTCTACGCTTCAAATGAGGTGTCATTCACTGAAATCGACCAATGGGTTGCTGAGATAGAGCCCTGTGTACTCACAGGGGTCTGACATCGAGAACAACTCCAGTACGCAGAGAGACACAGAGAGGACTCAGAGAGGATTCTGGCTTTCAAAATAAAGCCAAAACTGCTGTATTTGGATGTATTGTACACCATTAGTGATATACAAGTGAAATATATTTGGTACATGAGAAAATTTAAATGGCACACATGGTGCCAAAATGACCATTTTGGAGACCTCTTCAGAACTCTCTGTACTAAAACCTCTCTAATTTTGTTCTGCTTCACTTTATCAAAGTCAAACTTTGCAGAGACTGTTCACATATTGTGCTATGATTTGGGAAAGGTTTAGACCTACAGCTGCATCATTCCAAAGAAATAATAATCCTGTAAGTGCTTATTTGTTTGTGCGAATCTGAACCCTTTCAATTTGTGCTGTGTCCCATCTTCATTTACTCTTAACCAGTAACATATATACTGATATTTACACATCTGAACAAATCTCATAAGTGTTCCCTTTATTATAACTTATTATAACTTTTTAGTATGGGTATGCAATTGTCGAGCAGAGGCCTAAAAAATAAGTTTGTTTGAACAGGGGGGATTTCACATATTACACTTTATGTTGGCTTTTATTGTGGTTTAAGGCCACCTGAGAATGAAGATAACTCAAACCATAAAACAAACAAATCTAAATCAATCATTATGAATACATATAACATCTCTTTTACCACTAAGCAAGAGTATAGAATAGCTGAACAACAGCCATGACACAAAAAATATGTATGGTCTTTGGCATGTTGTTGTTGGATTCCTTAGCTTCGGGGCCCCATGAATCAGTGGTCCCCATGGTCCACTTAACCCTTGTGCCATTTTTGTCAGCAGAGACAACATTTTCAGCCTATCAGAGAAGGCATATGAGAGAGAAGGGAGCTTTAAAAACCCACAAGTTATACCCTCATCTCGGCTGTCACTGTAGTGATAACTTCTCTATGCTAGTTTGTGTGCTGTGATGAGGTTATTATCAGGCCATCAGGGAAAAAACCTACATCGTGGTTTTTGAGATTTGAGTGGGATCACAATATCTCTGCCTGATTAGTTGTGGTATGCGGTGCTGTGGGCCAATCTAAGGAGTGAGTCTTACAGTCAAGGTCTCAGGAGAAGCACAGCGAATGCAATGAAAGTAGCAGACCGTTCCATTCGCTTTTACAACAAGTGACCTCAAGTCTCATTTATCCTCATCCTGTTTTCCAAATGTCAAGATGTTTGCTTGGGTAACATTTACACAGTATATCATAGAAAGAAAAAGAAAACCAGAATCACCTTTGATTTCGTACTATGTATTTACTCAATCACTTTTTATCAGAAGTAGCAGCTTGCGTTGCAAGACTTACAACTTAAATTGTGTTGGTTTGTCTTGCATCTCATCAACCAACTGTCTGTGTTGCAGAGTTTTGCAGAGAGCACCATGAACGAGCTGCTGGGCTGGTACGGCTACGACAAGGTGGAACTGAGAGACTCTGACAACCTGGAGATCGGGGAGATGCCACAGCACATCTCTGTCCTCAAAGGTATGGAACTGTAACATGTTTTTTTTAATTAAAAAGCATTTTTTGCCTTGTTGGCCCAGCATTCAACACTCTCAATTGCTTCATTGTCCACAGTGAGATTGTGTGCTGCATTATGGAACGGAATGTGAAACATGTTGTGAAAGGCCCCATCCAACTTAAATTATGAAACAGCTTCGTACAATAAGTAATGGGGTCGTACATGAACACACTGTTTTACAAGTTTAGATTATGACACTTGATAGGTTTCTGCACTTTTGTTTTGTTCCTCACTGGTTTGAAGTGGGCGGGTCTCAGTTGCAAAATTGTGATGTCACATATTTCCACGCACCAATCAGATTTCAGCATCTGCTACGGATATGAGAACAGTCCATCTGACGTGATGACAGATGCTTCCACGGTCAATCTTATGTGAAGCCACATCCATTCTGTTGAAGCAGATTGGTTGAATTTTTTAAGTGTTAAAACTAAAACTGAAACATTTTAACAAAGAATTTTCTTCTAAACTTTAAAGGTAATATATTGAAACTTAGAGCATTAATGTTGCAGCAGACAAGTATTTGATATTATAGGTGAGTAATGGCTTCTTTCAGCTGATGACGGTATCTTGCAGATGCGAAGCGCCCACCCTGTTCCTACACGGGGTTAACACTGTTAGCTCTGTCAGCACTTTAACCGTTGTTTGCACTGTTTGCACACCTAGCTGCTAGCCTGCGCCATGTTGAGAGCTGTGTGGAGACAATCCGTGAATCATAGATGCACTGTGAACTTGGGAGCAATGCAACAAGCTGCAAACACAATGTTGACACGCTTTCATTTTAGAAAGTTGTAATGGTTCGCTTGTTTGCAAACAGTTGCCTACACACTCATCCAGGAGACACAGATCGACATTAGCATTCATTTGCAGTCACGTTTGGGTCCACCTGACAAATCTTAGCCCGATAGCCACTCTCCTTGTAGCTTTGTTTTGGTCTTCACCAACTCCAGAGGGAAATGTCTGGTTCGTTAGCTAATAAAAGCTCCAATGTCGGAAATGCTGGAGAGGTAGTGTAACGTTAGGTGTTTTTTGCTCAAAACAGCTGGTAGCTGAAGCAAGAACGGGGCTGATGAGAGCGGTGCGACTGAACCAAAATAGTTAAGTTGTGGGCTTGAAAACCCTAGCAAATAAGCTTAAAGATGCTAATAACCTCCACACTGCAGTGTTGGGTGAAATTCTCTGTGGGTTTATCTCTATGAGTGACCCCTTTCACATTAGATTCGGTCAATTAATAAGTGCAGTTGTAACTGTAATTGTAGCTTACTTCCTCACTATTTTGGAGCTTTAAACATAAACTTTTCCAAAGCCAAACAAGCATGCTTCATCACTCGTGCCTCTAGTATGGTAGATAGTGACCCATGGTGTCAGATTTTAGGCATACTAGGCTCTTACATTACAGCAGGATTTGCAGCGATTGCCCCAACATCTCATCAGTTGTTCAGTAACGCTTTGTTTCGCTCAATTCCCCCTGTCTAGAAAACTTGTTGCCAAAAATCCCAACTTCAACGGAGAGCAGCGAAGGCTCTCCGGATCGAGCCAACAGCTCCCAGTCTCTGGCAGCCTCCAGGAACGGAGTCACAGAGTCCTCCACCACAGCGTCCACCTCCATGCACAGCACCAAGGAGCATGGCAACCTGCCCATCATAGTCCCCATGATCCCCCCGCCAATGATCAAGCCCCCTGCAGGTAGGGAGCACTGACACCATTCTTTGGAAAGACACATACAGGAGATGAATTAAAAGTAGTTTAGGCGTATACAAGTCCTTGTTTGTCAGGAAAACACTTAAACATGATGACTGCTGCCAAAAACACTGACAAAATCTACTAAAATGGCGGAACCAGTCCACCTCCAGAGTCGATACATACATATTAAACTGTTTTATGCTTACCAATGTGTGTGATTTTAACTTGGCTACATTTTATCTTTCCAAAAAGAACAAGGTCATTTTCAGCCCATGCAAGATTGTTGATGTATTCGCCCCAAACTGCCAACCACAAAGCACACACACAAACAGTCATTTCTCCAGTCAAAACACCTAACTAGATGTACTGGAAATAATCCCGTCCACAGCTGTTCTCTAAACCAGTGGTTCTCAAATGGGGGTACGTGTACCCCTGGGAGTACGTGAAGACACTCCAGGGGGTACGTGAGATTTTTTTTTAAATAGATTTAAAATTAGCATCCATTCAAAAATCCTTGAAAAATAGTTATTTAATAAATATCACGTGACTATTCACATACACTGGGCATGCAGTGGGTGCCGGTCTGACTGGTTTCCCTTCCGTGCGTGTGTTGTATTCGCGTAACAGTAGCAGCTGTTTTCTGCCTCTGTTGCCAGATTTGTCACACATTCACAAACTTGCTGGAGATCTAAAAGCCACATCTCATACATATTGCGGGGATTACAATTGTATAAGTGAGCACTACATCACAGCCACGTATGAAGAAATACATTGAAGAAAATATATTTATGGAAAGATCGCATCAACCTGGATTCAAACCCTGTCGAGCAAAATAGTAATATATTCAAAAACGGCCACGCTACGCGATCCGCCACTTGCATCTTACATCTTGTCACCTTTCCCTAACGGTAGATAATCATGATCTGCAGAGCCCCGCCATCGGTAAACTATCAATGGATAAATCCAAAAACAGAAAAATCACGGAGGAAAATAGAGAGTTTAACTCTGCGTGGACGTATTAATTTGCTTTCACTGCCAACGATGCTGGCTTACCTGTATGCTTGATATGTGGCGAGAAATTTGCAAACAACAAAAATGTAATGTTGAAAGACACTTCCAGAACAAACACACAGCATTAGCTGGAAAGTATCACGCTGGAGATGAACGAAAAAGAGCGATTCCTCAACTGCTGCAGCAAACTCTCCTCTTCATCAGAGTTTGATATTGTTATAACACGTAAAATAGCAATAAAATGTCAACAGGTGTCTTTATTCTTGTTCTATATTTTCATAAATACAACAAACTATAGCTTTTGTATGTATAATAGAACTATATATAAAACTTTATAAACCGTGACATCAAATAGCTTTTGCGGCTCCAGACACATTTGATTTGGTGGGAAATAGAGCAAAATGGCTCTTTGGATAGTAAAGGTTGCAGACTCCTGAACTAAACAATGCAATCTTCAGTGTTGACAGTGTAATAAATCAGACACTGATGATCTTTTTTTCAACCAAAAAGGCTTTGCGCTGGTTTGGGGGTACTTGGCTGAAAAAATATTTCACAGGGGGTACATCACTGGAAAAAGGTTGAGAACCACAGAAATAGACACATTGTACCGAAAGGACAAAACCTACTTGCTGATTCCTCCACACTTAAAGCAGGGAAACTGAATGTTTATGCATTGTGAAAACTCTCAGTCTTTGCGATGGCCCCGAAAAAGCCTTGACTAATGAGCTAGCTATACCTGCTGTACACCTTATTTTCCTCCACCTGCCCGAGTGTCAATATAACCCCGTCAACTCTCTGAGGGAAATGTCCGTGTTCCTCGGCCAGACAGAGGGCTTCATTATCCCTTGCGTCTGCTGTGGCACAGGAGGTTGGTACGCCCCGGCGGAGGGAGCGAGGCCGCCTTGGCATCGCCCAAGAGGAGTCCCCGCTGGCCCTGCCTAGGCAGGGAAACAGATGGTGTGGTCCCACTTAAAGCCCAGCATCAACCCGCCACCCGGCCGCCACCCCCTTCAACTTGCCCCCCCCCCCCCACCCACACGTGCTGAATTATTCATGTGCCCCGCAGAATCCGACAAAGGACCTTTTGAGGTGCAGGTACGGCGGATGATGGTGGCATTTAGTATGGAGGCTGCATAATTACTAGCAGCTTCCCCCCTCCCTCATGCAGATGTGAGTGTTTTGAGACAGGCTTGTTACGAGATGCCAAGACGTGGGAAGGCGAAAAAAACAAACAACTCCAACTCAAGATGTCTCGTTGTGTGAAAATGAGATATTGCGAGAGATGTTGTGATTTCACGTTGGCCTTTGATCCTGTTCATTATGCCGCAGCACAGACGTTATTCTAAGCAATGTACAAACCCTGATCCACCCACCCAGTCAGCCCAGAATGAAACTATGTCTTGTTTTTTTTGGGGGGGGGTTTCGGTTATCACTGCAGTGGGCAGCTATCCAGATAGACACATAAGAGGCAGAGAGACTATAGGAATGAGATAGAGTAGCAGAGGAGAGGAAAGACATAAAATATGCATGTCGGGTCCACTGTGCTGTCTTTAGGGCCTTGGGGAGTTATTTCCTTAATTGTGAGTTAGTCTTTACTTAAATTCTGATGGCCCCGCAGATCCATTAAGCTCAACAAGAGGTGAAAAGCCTGGGCAGCGTGCGATAAGGAGGTGAGCGGGGGTGAAAGACTAATGGGCCTGCGTTCCGTCAGCCTCACACCCGCGCAGTCATAATGTGATAATTGGGAGATACTGGAGGGAATATCGGAGGATCTCTCTCATTGCAACAGCGATGGCATTAAAAGCCCGCAGCTCATCACCAGCAGTCACAGTTTACCACAGAAGAGGCATTTCACTGTCACAGAGGGTGTGTTAAAACAATTTGTGTCCCACACTGACCACACAGAAGCCACCGCAGCCACGTCTAAATCGAAGGCACATACAAATAAACAACCCCAATCTACTGTTAGAACCGCTATTGGCAATATTATTATTTGTCATTTTCATTTCACTTCCACAAATTTCATACTTTTATTTCACATTATTTCCTACATATATTATTTGAAACTTTTATATTGGGATTAAAAAAAAAAATGTTCTAAGATGTGAATATTATTTTGTCACGGTATTCGGCCTTTCTGGTTCTTTTTCCTTTTTCTTTTCTTTTTTGCCCTCTGATCATGAATCATTAGTTTAATAAATGTGTGGTAGATGGATTGATGGGGTTTCCTTCAGATGAGGTCAGTTCAGATCAGAGTTGTGTAACTTGTCAGTCAGAGAAAAGTGGTCCAAATTGTCTTACAAATATTGAATGTATTTTGCGAAACAAACCTCACCCATCTGACATTTATGTAAGAACACAAACTATAAGAATTATTGAAACATTCTCTGTGACCCCGGTGCGGTAAATCCACTGACACAGGATGCACATTAGCAGGGGGACCACGCCCACTGTCTCAGCCTGCTCTGAACACCTGTCATCTCCAGCACCATCAAAGTACATCCTTGTGTGGACTTCAGGTTTACTAATACACCCACAGAGCACAGCCACAAATAGGCATCTTCCCATCTCCCTGGCTCACCCATGGCAGGCCTTCATTACAAATCCTACAGTGGTTTTGTGGCTTGGATCTTGAGCGGATTTACCCGTCTCTGCTGCTGGACTGAGTCAGTTGGAGTTAATATCTTTTGGTCCTTAATACATTTAGTTTTTGCTTGCATTTTGATACTTACACATAAAACAGCCAGACTGTATCTGTGAATGTCCTGGAAAAGTCTTGGGAAATGATCTTTACAAAAAGAAGCGGGAAACACTGAACTCCATCCTAACTCACTTTCACTGCTGGCTGTTTCTTTTCCAGACGAAGATGCATCCAACATGCAGATCATGTGCGCCTGGTGCCAGAAGGTCGGCGTCAAACGCTATTCTCTGAGCATGGGCAGTGAGCAGAAGAGCTTCTGCAGCGAGAAGTGCTTCGCCGCCTGCCGCAGGGCCTATTTCAAGAGAAACAAGGTAAAATTCCTTCCTTCTCATCAGCTGGACACTTTAATATAATATCTTTTTAGAAGCTTTACAGTTACAGTATTACACACATCTCCTGGCAAGTACATGTGATCTTCATCAATGAGTCCCAGGGGGGGAATATAAGACTAACAAGCATGATATCATTGTATATATCGCGATATATACTTGTGTGGACATGTATTGTTACCATGTGGTTAATGTTGAGAATAGCATGAATTGGACATGATGCTATTGTCATAGTGTTCATCAGCTGCAAAGGTTCTAACATTTAAAGGAATAGATTGAGAGTTTGGGAAATACACTCAGTGATACTCACTTTACATTAGCTTAGCTTAGCATAAGGACTGGTAGTAGAGCTAAAGCTCATAATCAACACAATGTGTCTCGTTTGCCACAACACAGACAGTAATGAAAAACTGACAATTTGTGCGCACTATTTCTTTAATTTACAGCAAATTAGTGTTAAGTTAGGTTGCTAAAAGTAATTGGCTGTGAAATTATAGCAGTTTGGCTAAGCTAACTCATGGTTATACTGAACATGAGAATTTAACGCATGGTTTATAAATAGCATTGTGCCATCCTGGCGAAAATTCTTTCTTCTCACTTTGCCATTTTAGTGTCAGAACTATTTCCTGTTTCTAGTCATACCGTCTTCATTTACTGTAATCTCTTTGTGGAGGGGAAACAATTGTCCAACTGGCTTTTTGAGACATTACACTCATGTTAACAAAATGCCCATGGCACCAGGCTGAAAAAACCAAAGGTCCAACCTAATCATTTATTTTCAAATTTAGCTTACGCAGTAAACTCTTATCTTTAGCACTGTTAGGCAGACTCAACTGTAGCTTGAGAGGTCATCTCAAAATAAGCTTTTTTGAAAATATTTAGCAGAAGAAACCCATCATAATGTTAACACACAACTGCCAGCTACATATGATGCAAACTTTAGCGAACACTTATATTTACTAAGGGGAAAACATGTTGTGCAATCGGGCGGTTAGCTAATGTGAAACTGCTAGCGTACTAGCTGAGATGCTAACAATATTTCCACACAAAATATTTTCATTTTACTTTGTCATTGTTCATTCTTTTGATCATAAAAAGAGTACAAATGAAGTTATTTTAGGATAAAGTTTAGGAGTTCAAGTCTGTCATTAGAGCAACGGCAGCAAACCTCTAATATGGCTCCTAGAAAATGTTACATCATCTGGTAAGCTCTTTATAAACACACATCATATTCTGCTTCCGACGGAGCTAAATTAAGTTTCCATGTTGACAGTACTTAATACTGTGAGTAGTGGCTATATCTGTTGTAACTTCTGCAATTATTGCGCTCAATCTGACTCAAGACATCAAATGGTAATTTTGACTAAAACATCTTTAAAAAAAACAACCAAAAAACTACATTTTAAGTGGTAGCCTACAAAATGCATAACTAATTCAACCAGAATACACAGAGAATAAATCATGGACTTTACTACAAAAACACATTCAAGGCAGTCAACTCCAAAATGTCTTGGTCATCGTGGTGTATAAGACGCAAGACAGCAAATATCAAAGTTTTCATTGTGTTCTCACCAACCCCCCCCCCACCCCCCCACCCCCCGATGACTGTAGTTAAACAATCTCCTTTCTCTCTTGTACCAAAGCTGGGATATATAAGGAGTTACGCTGTGAGTATGACGTGTTTTACTCTCCTGCTTGTCTGTCCTAAAGTCAGTTATTCATCTAAACATAATCACTTTTCAAGCACTGCACTGGAGCAGGAACAAGTAGGGGTGCACTTAGAGTATTGTCTGTTCATTTCAGTTAGTGATATCCAGTTTCTTTTCTTTTCTGACACTTTTTTTCCCAAAGCATGAGAATCAAGCTGAGCCTTGCGTCTACTGTACTGTTGCTCATACTATGTGTTTTTCATTTTCTATCTTGACATGTTAGCTCATTTACGTTTGTAGAAAAAGTTTGTAGTTTTTTTATTTTTTATTTCATTGTACTAAATGTTGAAATTATGACAAATGATCTGTCTCGTCCTGGCGATGACAAGGAGAGTCTGATGTGTTGAAACCTCGTGGGAGAACAGTTTGTGACAGTTGCGGAGCTTCGTATCCGATTAAGATGCAGCGTTTGAACTGCTTTCATTTTGTTCTCTGAGCTTCAGAGGGGGTCAGAAAAAAAGGTAGATAAGAGTGTATGCCATTTGACGCGCAACAAAGTTGACAAGGCAGCTTCATGTCAATCACAGATCAACCCGGGAGGCTGTTAACGTGACATTGAATGTGAAGCTGATGAAGGAATGCAGAATGAATCCATGAGTCTACAGTTAAACTCATGTAAAGTTTACGTATAAAGTGACAGGCTGGATCATATCAGCCGAAGAGAAAATCACACATGTCAACCAATGCTTTTGCTGAAGTTCCAACATAACATTTACTATAACGCTGAAAAATACCTTCATAACACACATTCATACTCTTTAATTGTAGTATTGTTCAACTGAACAATCAGTCCGGGTACTTTAATCACACTTTGTTCATTTCAGTAACTGTCCTTGATGCAATTATATTTGATTATGTGCTCCATGAATGTTAGCCACGGTGTAAAAAAAGCTCCGTTCATTTTATTAAGTTCCACATGCAGTTAAAAATTATTCCTGCCAAAATTCCTGTCAATACATCATAATTGAATGTGATACGTTGGAATTATAACTGTAAACAAATCAGATCAGTATTAGTACCCTCTAATTAAGGACTTATTAGTATGGAAACCCATTTCTGGCAAAAAAGGAAATCCAACACCCAAGTATAATTATGTTTTTTTTCTCTTAATTTTGACATATTATCTCTTAAATACTAAGTCATGAAAATAAAATAATGAAATTTCATTTGAAGTGGCGGCACTGGGCTCTAACTTTGAGCTGTACCGTTATAAAACTGTTGCGTTGGGGCAAATGTGCAGTATTTAACTACTACTTTGACATAAGCACTCTTTCTTCTCATGGTGTTATTTTAGTGTCAGAACTATTTCCTGTTTCTTGTTCCACCTTCATCTGTTTTGGTGGCGGGGGGTTAGTCTGTCCTGTTTTGTGACATATTAAACTACAGAAAAGGCAAAGGCCCAGCAAGATTCCATGATTTCCCAAATTAGGTGATGCATTCAACCCGTACCTTCAGGCATTCTCCCTTCAATTTAAAAACAAACCAATCTTAATGTTAATTCAAAGACAACTATCTACTTACTAGCTACTTATAACACATTATCTAAGACATGCTAACTTGATAGGGTGTTCTGGCTAATGTGCTAACATTATAGATATATATATATATATACATTATATCCATCATTTTTCTGTAGTAGGACACAGAACTAAACTAGCACTGCGTCCGAAATTGCATGCTATGCACTACATACTCAATATGTGTGAGGTCATTCAACCTACTTCCCTGTGAAGAAGCAGCAGTGTGTCTCTTGTCGGAAGCACTGAGCTGTGTTTACCTCGTCACTCGTCGCTCGTCCAACCGGCCTCCATGCCGGTTGGAGACTCGTAACCATGGGTAACCTGTGCCAACCAAATTACGAACGAATCATAAAGTCTGAACTCATTAAAAAACATATATCAGGGTTTTTGACGTAACAGAGCTGTCTTCCACTGTCTGTAAGGAACATTGTAGTCACTACCACATTGCACTCTGGGATATATATGCCGGCGTGTTTGCATGCTATAATATTTCTCTTGAAATAGTATGCAATTCGCGCCCTATTGGTTTCATGAGGAGTTGGACATACTAAAAAATACTGTCATACTGTTTTACTGTACTAAATAGTACGTTAGTATGGAATTTCGAAAGCAACGTAGGTTTTATTCAGTTCTGTTGAGATGGCCAAGTTAATTCACCTTTATTGCTCAGCAGAACAGAAATGTACAAATACAGTCAAGCAATCAATGTGTTTACACCAATTTAGAGGACATCACACACCACTTTATAAAATGAAGATCATTCACTTACAAAACATTCCTGTTCTGAGCCAGTCAGCCATGTTTCTTTCGTCCGTCGGCAGACAATGCACACAGTTCAGACATCGCAAACACAGGAAGGGCCTGCTCTGCCACTGCGACTCGGATTCTATATTTTGTCTGGCTCTCGCACATTGCGTGCGGGGCCATTTGTGTAAGCGATACCCACGTGTTTCTTTCCTCATGCACCCACAAGGTTGGCCACAACAACACGGCCTGCAGGCTTTCTTTTTCTCACCCCCCCACTGCAAAATATCGTCATGGCTGGAAAAGAAGTATCTCATGTCTGCGTGTGCGTTGGATAAGGGGACGTGGGGGAGGAGGTAGTGGAGGGGGGGCTGTAGGGGGCGGGCAAACGGCTCTGGCATTATGTTGCATGAAATATCTTCAGCTGCCTCGTCCATGAAACCCAATCCCCTCCTAGGGTGACTATGGTTGCTACTTTATCACATCCCTGCATTACACTCACTCACACTCTCTCTCTCTCTCTCTCTCTCTCTCTATATATATATATATATTATATAGCGTGCGTTTGTGTGTGGCGAAAGATGATTGATGGTTTAACTGCGGCTAATCACTTATGCGCCTGTTTACTGTACGCCTTAAGCCTCTGGATTAGTTTGTATGGAGGCCGCTGCTTCCTCGCCGCTCGCACCACTCAATTATTCTGTCTGTCACCTCGCTCCCTGCCTGCTCACTTTCACTTACTTTTTTAACTGTGGCTCCTCTTCTTGTTAGCGTAGGGACGCGCGTGCACACTGCTTGTTTTTGTGCGGTGGGAAACCGCGAAAGCCAGTTTGAGTGGTGGCGAGATACAAACCGAAGGGAATCGACAGCAGACAGCAGCTACGACGTTGGACGGTTTTCCGAGATTAGAGGCGTTAAAGTTAAACGTAGGGTGGAGCTTTTCAACTGTCACTGCTTCTCCCGCCATCTCACACCCAAACACGCGCACACCAATAAACACTCTCGCTCATTGGACAAGATTAAGTTAAGGCAATTAGCGGTGATGAATTACCCTCTGTGAGTGTGAAGCATGGCGGCGAAAAGGTGTTAGAGGGGATGTTTTCCCATCGAGCATCATTTAAGGTTGGATTTTTACAAAGTTGCTGCATGCAGGAGTCTGTTGCCGTGACATTGATTTGTGATGAAATGTTGCCTGTTGCTGTTGCAATAGCTCTAAGGATCTGCTTTTCTCTAAAGTGTGGTTTCTGTTCAGGAGTTTTTTTTGGGGGGGGGGGGGGGCGAGGGTTAAATTAAATTCCCCTGGGAAAATAATGCTTACTGGTTGACTGTAGACCAATATGTTGTTGTTGAAAAGCAGCTAGAAGGAGGACTCATTCAAAATTCTAAACAGTGGTTTATTATGTGTCATCTGTAGTTTTTCTTTTATCACATTTTGTCATGCAAAATTAGAAACAACCCAAAATATGGAAGGATCAAATTGTCGTTTCATTTAAAGCCTATAACTATCTTTATATATCTTTATACTTCATGCAAATAAACATATGAACCATGTCTTCCGTTTCCACAATATTCAAACGAGCACTAAAGCAGGTAGTGGAGGAGACTCCAGCTTGTGTTTTACAGGTCGTTTCTGCCGCAGCGCAGGGCTTTTTGTTCACACCATGAAATTCCTCCCCGGGGACCCTCAGACCTCCATCAGTGTCTTTCCCCGGGAGCTCCCCCCAGGCGCGAGGGGGCAGAGTGCCGCTTCATGTCAGCCCAGAAATGTCACATCACCTCAAACACACACACGCGCACATACACACACACACACACACACATCCTCCTCACACAATTTACTTTGCATCTCCAATTGGCTGCCGAGGAGGGCACGCACGCAAAATGAATAAGAGGGAAAGAGGGGAGTCTGGGCATGTGTGTGTGTGTGTGTGTGTGTGTGTGTGTGTGTGTGTGTGTGTGTGTGAGACTGTGTCTTGTATATGTATGAATGTATTGTTTGCGTGTGATGAAATATGTCTGCATATTGCAGCTCAGGCTTGGAAGCCTTGAGGCCTGTCTGACACAGCTTCGGGGCACAGAGAGGAAGGTGATTATCTCATAGCTGCCAGCCATTCAGCTTAAATAAAGATTTTTAAAAAAAGCTAACCCTGGCTAACTAGACGTTGAGATTGTAAAAAGTGGAGCCACGCACATGAACTTGTGGTAATTCTTTTCTGCAAGTTCCTCATTGTTGGGGGAATTTGCAGGCATATTTCAGGTGCGTCGGGATGATGACCTTGAGCAAGGAAATACTCTTTGCAAGCTTGTGAAGTTCAACAATTTGGACAATTTAAAATTCACAATCAATATGCCAAGAAGATAATATTCCAGATGTATGAAGAATAGCTTTTGCTGCACCCTTTGATAAAGGCATTTAGTACAGGGAAATTAGCCTAGAGATAATACTCACAGCAATGTGCTGAACTATTTCTACATCGACCTATTTGTTGCTGCAAAGAAAGATCAAAAAAGCTCCAAAACTAGCTACATTATTTTTTTAAACAGTGTGTTTACCTTGATCTGACTTTTCAGTTCTTTGAGAAATTATACTTGTCCTTATAATAGGGCATTTAAGTGTCACTACCCGTACCAGACAACCATTTAAAAAAAACTGATTTTGATCAACGCAAATTAAAGTAGAAAGATCACGGCCTAAGAATGTGCCTGAACAATCTCCCTGGCGTGCTGCAAACTAAACCAAACCGGTGTTGGGATGGCTTTTCTTTTTCTCGCCCCGTCACACGCGTGCTGCAGTTCCAGGACTGCACCTTGGTTTCAGGGATTTGGGATGAGCTCGGCTGCACTCGGCTGTGTTTGTCTGTGGATTTTGGAAAGCCTGCCTGCAAGCGTCTTTCTTTGGGAAACAGCGGCGCTCTTGGCAGGTGACGGGGCGCACACAAACACACACACACTCACACACACACACCTGGACATGTATCCGTGCCCAGATGGAGGCAAGCGCGGCGGCAGCTGGTGTGACGTCCCCCCTCAGGAAGGTCGGAGTCGCCAGAGGGGGAGCTGATGTCCTGCACCATCGTTTGCATAGGGAACTCTGGCTGGGGAGGCAGCTGCAGTATGCTGGCGTGATGGATGGGCAATGAGGAAAAAAAGAAACACCTTTATAAAGAAAAAAACAACTGTCTGTCTGTCTGTCTGTCTGTCTGTCTGTCTGTCTGTCTGTCTGTCTGTCTATCTGTCTATCTGTCTTCATCCCATCTCCTTCATCTGTCTGTGGCTCCCTGCTTACGCCTCACGCCTCGTTCACAGTGCCAACACCTCATTAGTGCAATATGCAAATGAGCTGGCGTGGGGCCAGGGGGTCAGAGCACAAACTGGAGAAGGAATAATAGCACAATGGTCGCATCTTTGTGTGTGTGTCCTCAAATGCATGCCCAGATCCGCGTGTGTTCACGTGCGCGGCTCTGTCTTCGAGTATTTGTGTGTGACGGGGGGTAAAGAACTGAAATGGAAACTACACCCACTGTTCATTTAGTGCATCTTCTAAATAGCCATGACCGCATAATCGTGTTTGTTTTTTGACAAAGTTAAAAGATCTCCCGTTACAATGTTTTTTCTCAGATCCCTACACTGTATCCTCTCCAGTAGCCTGAAAAAGACAGCGCACAGGACCGCAGTATTTGATTTATGTCATGCTTGGAATGGGAAACCCATACCTGCAGGTGAGGGAAGCAGATGGAAGCAGAAGCAAAACTCAATCAGTCTTTGGAGAAGAGAAAAATGTAGAATATACAACAGAATTGCCCTTTGGTGTCACCGAGAGATGGGCAGAGCCTGGGGGCCAAATTATCTGTGACAAATCAAAGGTTGCAGCGGGCAATTTAAAGGGAACATGATATGAAAGAGGGACGCTCGGGCCAGTGGCTCGCCTGCCAATGGCATCGGCCTCGCTGTGAAATTTCACTTTAGGGGCTGCAAACAGCACGGGGTTAAAATCTCCATTTCTGATAACGGTGCCTCAGTAATCACACTATTTGATTTAAAAGTGCATCTCATTTAATGAAACACAATAAAACCATTTTGGAAATGTGCCAGACAAAGCTTCTCTGATAACTTCCCAAAAAACTGGCATAACAACTTTGAGTGCCTTAGATTTCACACTGCTCATAATGACTCACAGAGTGTTGGAGAGGGTTGCTCCTTTGAAGATGGTATAAATGTTTAAAGAAGCTGAATTGTAGTATTACAGCATTGGAAATTAAACCCACAACAGCAATTGTTTTGGTGAATTAAACATAGTATCTTTGTTTACCTAATGCAATTGTTATTTCTACAAGAATACATGAAGTTACTGTAAAATTCTGCACATTTTTTGGCCCTGTTCACACCAAAACCGCCTATGCTAGCAGTCAACCATGGCATTTCGTGTTTTACAACAATGTTACGATTCATCTCCAAGCTTCTGGACATTGAAGTGAGTCAGTTATTATCTGATAATTAAACGAGACAGCTTAAACCAGGGGTCCCCAAACTTTTTCCTGTGAGGGCCACATCACTGAACATATCGTTTGACCTAGGGCTGCACGATCATGGGGGGGGGGGGCTTAAATAAATTAAGCACAAGTACTCGTCCTTCAAGCTCCCGTCTCTCTGCTCTTCTACTTCTTCTACTCTTCTACTTCTACAGGGTGTGCGCATGACAGCTCTCATCTCGTTCGCCCCCTGGTGGTTGGCTGATTCAGGAAGCGTTTGATTTGATATGTAGCAGAGCACGTATTTTAAACGTCAATATCGCAGACGATCATGCTCATTTAATCGTGGCAGCCAAAATCGTGATCGCGATTAAAATTCGATTAATTGTGCAGACTGAAAAAAAATCATAATGCGTCTCTGGTATTGTTCAGGGGGCCGGACCAAATGTGGAGGCGGGCCGTATCCGGCGTAGTTTGGGGACCACTGGCTTAAACCAACAGCATGATGTTATACCAGCTTAATACACAGCAACTTGCCTCTGACTTTAACCATTTGATAAGTGAGTAAAACGGGATTGTAACCTCTTGTTATAATGTTCAAAATTCTGACAAAAAGTATCGGGGTTGTCAATTTAATCAAACGCTCCATTAACTCCATGAAGAAAAGTGATTACAAATAATTGTGCTCGTCATGATCTCAATCCTGCGTGAATCTGCCATGTCCGTAATTCGTCAAGTAAAGATTTGACCACAAATGACCTACCATATTTGACAAACACAGAGGTCATGTGATAATGTTAGTCCTGTGCAAATCGACATCAAGCTGATTCAGGGTCATATTTTGTTTTTATTATGTTTTATTGTTTTCTGTTTTTTCTGCCTCTTTCCTTGTATGGAATTATGGAGGCTGCATTGGCAATTCACTCTAAATTATTTCACCGTAAATTAACGGTAACTTACTGGCAGCAGGGACGCCAGTAATTTACGTTTTTTTACGGGGCACTATCGTAATTTACTTTTATGGTATCTTACCGTATACTGGATTACGGTATGTGATAGTAGGATAACTGGGTTTTACCATGATTTTACGGTATATGCCAGAATGTTACCGTTTATTTACAAAGGGTAATACAACCCGCTACTTTTGCATTTAATTCCCAACAAATAAAAGAATAACAATAGACATTCAATACATAATTGTTGCAGTTTATTACATGATCTCAAATAATAAAGGTACATTTGTATTACTTCACAAAACTCACAATGTACTGCATGTTTAGAAGCAAACTAATAAATCAATAAAATCATTAATGAACAGCTTAACTGAACTCATTAGCATCAACAGTGTAACACTGAATGAAAATAGTATCAAGAACAGTGTAATAGAACTGCTTCACAGTCTAGCTTGTTAACAAGTCTTATACACATTTATAGTTATTTTGAACAGCATGAACTCACACATGAATGAAAACAATAAAGAGAGAGAACACCTTAAAAGAGGACTTGACTGCAGCGTCTGGCTGGTATCCTCAATCTCTGATGACGAGTGACTGTAAAACGAAGCTTTGGGTGTGCAACTGTGGGTTTGCATGTGCCTCACATATGTTAACATATCAGTGCAAGTCTTTGCAAAAAGCTAATTCAACAATACCATACAGTTTAAATCAACAGACTATGTGATGAGCTGATTACGTTAGGTGAAGAAATGAAGCTAAGACAATGGACCACAATGAACTAACGTTCAACACTAAAATAAGTTTGATCTGGTTTTAATGTAGCTAACGTTACTGTTAGCGTTACTTCAACTGTTCATCGTCTTGAACACACGGCGGTGATTTCTGGTCCGCTCTCCTTTTTGATAATCGTCCTGTTTGCGGTCCAACGGTTCAATAAGAGCACAAGTAAACACAAGTTAGGTTACTAACGTTACATCTTAACACTGTAATTGGTGATTAACTTTATTTATGTTAACTTAACTTGCTATGCTGTTAGCTAGCTAACCTTTCTAAGGCTAGTTTAGCTCGAGCTAGCTAACGTCACAGTGCTAGCTCCGCCAAGATTAGCAATCTGATGTAATGAAACAGACCAAGTGAAACATTATCTGAGATGTTAACAGTTCAATAATCATGAAAACAAAACAATACTGGAGACTTTGAATTTTGGATGATAAGCGTAAGTTACCTCGGCTCCTCGGTTGATCTCCACATGGCTGTTGCTCAGAAGGATGAACTGAAGCTGTTGTGTCCAAAGTCACATTGAGGAACAGTCGGTCACGTCTTGTCACTCAAAAATGACTTTTAAGCAATAAGCAGTTTGAATAATAAAAATATTCTATCGTTATTACAGACACATTAGCCTACAATAGACAGTATGATGTAGATGGATTGTGATTCACTGAACTTGTATAGAGAAGCGTGTAGCCACCTCTTCACAAAAAATACTGTATCATGCTGTTAAATTACAGTAGTCTGCTGTTATTGTTAATTGACGGCATTAGCTGTTAATTTACGACATTAACTGTTAAACTACATGCAAGGGATGACCATTTAACTGTATGTTACATTTATTACGAAATACTGTAAGATACCGTTGAAAATCCACCGTAAATTTACAGTAATTCGAGTTGAACGTTTTGACAGCATTTGGGTGCAAATTCAGGAGGCTCATCCCGCTACGCAGCATGGAAACAACCGTGGGACCTTTGTTGCATGTTGTACCCTGCTCTCTCTCCCAGTTTCCAGTCTGCCACTACGTTGGTACAATAAAGTCAAAAGATTCCACAAAAAAGATTGCTGCTAACTGCAGTTATGAAGCCTAGAGTTTTGCAGTCACAATCTTGTATTACAGCCGTCGGCATGTTGTTGTTTTTTGCACGGAAGTTACCATATTTGAATTGCGGAGGAGTAACGTAGTGATGCCAAACATGTCTCTAGTAGCGGCAGCAACCTGTCAATCACAGTAAGCCCACCCTAAATCCTACCCTGCTTTATGGTCTATTTGACTCTATATAAACCATGATTTACTAAATGAATATCATGCTGTATTGAAGAAGACCATACAATCATGTTTACAATGTTTACTGAGGTAATAGATCAAGAGAGAAGTAGAGTCTTTTTCTCTTAGACTTCTATAGAATCAGACTTCTTTTTGCAACCAGAGGAGTCGCCCCCTGCTGGTCAGTAGAGAGAACGGAAGTTTTTAGACACTTCAGCATTGGCTTTACTCAGCAGAACCGGAGGTTGCCGCCTGCTAAACGCCAACAAATATGCATTGAAGCAGAATATTTCGTTTGATAAAATCATGTTGTGAATTCTGGCAATCATCTATCGATCATCTATTTTTTTTTTAAAAAAATGTTGGCTTTTGAACTGAGATAATTACAGAGACGAATACTGATGCTGAGTAGGTGTTAGAGAGAGACTATCACACACAATGTTTTCGACGTTGACATTCAACGTATCAGCTAATTTCAGAACATCCCATATATTTCTAATTATTCATAGTTAGTGTAGCTAACTTTTTAAATGTGTTTCATTTTCCATGTTTGTCCGAAATAAATGGGTGTTTGAATGAACACACACTGCTGTGTTAGCAGGCAGCACTTTGAATGTCTAAAGTAAATGCCTTGCAGACTCCTCAACCATGCACATGCATGCACACACACACACACACACACACACACACACACACACACACACACAGTTTTGTTTGACAATCCTGTTGATTGGTTTGATCACAAACCAATTATTGTTCACCCATTTTACAATCACCATTTCTGTTCATCTTTCTTAGTGTTGTTTTCCATTTCTGAGTTTCCTTGTTGCCTCTGTTCACCTGTTTATTTTGTCCATTCGTAAAAAGAAGCCATTATTTCTCCCCCCAGGCGAGAGACGACGGTGGCCTCGGTGGGAAATTACCCCAGCACAGCTTTACTCAGGACACGCCCAGGCTTGTCTTCAAGACAAACAGCGATGTGCTTGTAAGGACCATAACCCTCTAACACCAGATAGAGTTTAAGCTTGATTGCTACTGCACAAATGTGTTTTGATGTTGTTTCTTTGTTCAAAGTGTATAATTTTCAACTCATTTCCTCCTGACATTTCAATAGACCAGTTCATATTTTGGGCATTACTGTAAATAGCAGACATCAACCATCAGACTCAGGTCAGCCCAAGAAATAAGACACAGCACACTATGTTTTACATGTTTGCCCACGGTTCAGTTTGAGCTTTTCACAAATTTTTTTTCCATGTGTTTTGTATTTGCTTTGCTCATTTTCATTGTACCATTCATATTCAGTGACTTGTGTTTTTTTTTTTTTTAGGAGTTATCAGACAAGGAAACTAAGGATTTACTTATTTATGTTTAATATTTATTGAGTATTGTACTATACTTTATACGTTTTACATAAATTAGATCATTCATAATTTAGTGAAAGAAAACAGTCGGTGGTTTTCATCAAAACAAAAGACAATGGAATATGTACCACATATGGCACATAACATATGCTTTTTGGAAGTGTATTACAATTTTGCACTTTGCATTATTTATAGTTTTTAATTTCTATGGTATTATATATGTCTAATAATAGCATCGTACTCATCAAGTTGATGGCTGGAATCTTGGATTGTGGCAGCATCACTAACAAGAAGTCAGATGGTGCAAGTAAAACAAGCAGTCAACCTTTGAGGTTTGAAACACACTGACGGACTAGCCAAATATTGTTTCCGGATTAAAAACTATTTCAAACCGTCAAATTATACCCCAAATTGTATATTCGTTGACATTCAGTTTAACTTCTAGATAATGTGGCTTAGATAATCTTGTTACACTGAGAGTTCATTGTCTGACCGTTTACGTCTTGCCCCATCGGACTTCCTTCTAGCATTGTTGCTGTGTTTCCTGATCTCATAAATGACTTTGGTGGGTACAATGTTATCACAACCAATAGAAATGATGGCCAGAAGTAACGTACAAAAAGAGACCCAAGTGGTAACTGACCCAAATTCTCCTTTAAATCTATAGTTAGTTCATTTTAGGAATTGTTTTTCTTTTTTTCTGCTGAGAATTAGATGAGAAGATCAATACCTCTTGCACATCTAAGTTAAGCTAAAGCTAAATACGATGCTACAGCCAGCCGCTGGTTAGCTTAGTTTAGCACAGAGACTGAAATGATCTAGTAGCTAAATCTGTTACAATACATATCTTGCACATATGAGGTTCATGTTTTTTGGACATAGCCCTCATGACAAATAAATGTCATAAACTACAGTAAATCGTAACTCCGTCTGAACATAACGAAATCCACCTACTATAACCTTGTTTGTTTAATCCATAAAAAAGCCTATAGCACATAATCCCTATTAAAACCACAGCGTGTCACTTTTATTATTAGTTTTTTGCACGGATTAAACAAAAGTTTTGCTTTAAGTGAAGATGTCCCACGTGTGGAAAAGCAAACATAGCACCAGAAAGCCACATGCCAACAGAGATCTTTAGTCTCTGAGCGGTCCAGTCTGCTGCGGTGACGTTCAAACACGGTGCACCAGGTCAGTCTCATCATTCTTACAGCTGGCCGGAGTTATTCTGCTTGCTGTGCGGACGCGAGTGTGTGATTAGAGGTTCACCTGGCCAAGTAAGAGCAGCCTTTGTGTGTCACGTCTATAATGACCGATGGCCGATGGCTGGCTATGATAAGAGAAGCCTCACGGGGAGTGTAGCTCTGCTCTTCTTTGGCTTTCATCTACAGTTTAAACTTGTCACGCGCCATTCAGGTTTTTAACGAAGGCATCAGGTACACGGTGAAGCCAATTTAAAAGACTGGGAAAGCACACAAACCAGATATGTTTCCCCTGTTTTTGTAAGCCAGATAATTAGAACCACCAGGATAGATATTCCGATAAATGAGGCCACTGTGAAATTATATTTTTTGGCTAATCATAGCAACAAGTCCACATGTTGCAGATGGTCTGTTAAGCGTTGCCAAAGTTTAATTTTATTGTGTAAACGTAAGTGGGAGCTTTGTTCTGTTTTCTTTTCCTGGCGGACCAGGTGCTTTAAGTTTGCAGCGTATCGCTCCATATTCTAGTTTTTGGACCGGATCCGCAATGCAACAAGCACGGTGTTTCTGTCTGCCGTCATTGATGTGCGTGAGACAGTTCAAGTAAAAACCAAGCGACTGTCTCGCTTCAAGCACCTGGTTCACTTTTTCCTGGGTTTAATCCTTGTGTTTTGCACTTTGTGACTATAGCAGCAATCTGAGAAGTGTCAAAAGAATCACATATCGACCTTAAGCTCCTGCTGCTTAAACCTCTTCGTTCTACATATAAAACCACTTCAGGCACTACAGCCTCTTGTGAAATTCACAATCTCTGCTCAGCCTCTTAACCCTCCGCATCTGCCTCCTCTTCTTCCTCTTCATTATCGGAATCCTCCACATCCTCTGCGATCTCTTCAACATCTGCAACCTCTTCCTCTTCTCCGCCAACTGAAACTCTCTCTCATCCTCCTCTGATAACCTGTTGGTCCACAACCTGCTCCGTCAACTCTGTGACTGTGGCGCTTTTTAACGCTCTTCATCCAATCCCCTTAAACCAGGGGTCTCAAACTCAAGGCCTGCGGGCCGAATCCGGCCCGCCACGTCATTTTATGTGGCCCGCGAATCCGAGAGCAAAAAAAAAGTTAAAGTTAGACTTGATAATAAAAATATCCCCGTAGTCGAAATTATGAGATAGAAAGTCATAATTATGAGATAGAAACTCATAATTATGAGATACTTAAACACAGTCATAGAAGCAGCTCTTACTCTACATTTGACATGGAAATGGTTGTGAGTACATTGAAGACTACTTTAAACGTGGCTCTACAACGCATGAAATACTTCACGTGGGATTGTGCAAACGCACCCTTGAAAGGATTTTAAGCTTTGAACAAAGTTAATGTAATAACTTGTTTGATATTTGTCTTTGCTATTTTCTTTAAACGTTTGATCGAGTAATGTGGGTTTCTTAACCCTAAATTAAAAGGATTTAAGTTATAATAACAGAAATGTGCTTAAATATATTTTTACATTTATATAACTGCATGTAAAATATATATATTTTAAACTTGAATAAACAATAATCAAATGCAGAGACAGTTATTTATCAATATGTTAGGAGTAGTTGCATTTACAACCAGCCCTTTGAGGGCGACCATGATGCTGATGTGGCCCAGAGTGAAAATGAGTTTGAGACCCCTGATTTAAACCCTGATAACGGCCATACCTGACGTGCTCATCTAAGATGATTGGACACTAGCCGTTACCTGATTTTGTGATTCTCGAGCGCCACCGGCCTCGTCGCCGGGCCAGAGGGTGAGAGGGCGGAAGAAAGCGCTGACTGCAGAGGTGGTTGCACTATATACGTATATGGAAGTGCGCTAATTGTTGTAATGCAAACTGTTAAACTGCACCGCCGCCGCCGGTTCGTTGGCCACGACGGAAATAAATGAGCATAATTATATTCAGCTGCAAACATCTGTGTGGTGGTGGGGAAAGACAGAGCGAGCGAGAGAGAGAGAAAGCACAACTCCATTAGCGTAATGCGCAGTGAAATTTCACTCAAAGTGCAGAAAGTCGTTAAGTGCTCTCCATCTGTCTTTCTGAGTCGAGGAGAAAAATTTCAGCACATTCATTATTTAAAATATCCTGGGCCTACCATTATCAAACTCAAATGCGAGTGCACCTTTTTGACTTTTACTCAGTCACGGCTCATTGAATTAGCCAGGACTAAATGGGCAGTTGAAACGTGTCGAATTCGAGGCACCGACATCTGAGCGCCGCCAGCGAGCTGTTTAAGCTCAGCGCTGGCTATGCAGTCCAGTCTCTGATCTGTTTCTGCTGCTGCGGTTCCTCGTGTTCTCCAGCTGCTCGTCCTGACTTCCATTCAAGTGTTGGTGCAAGAAATTCCTCCTAACTTGCGTTTGTGCACGTCGTCCCTCCTCAGCGGCACTGCATGATGAATTATGAGTGACAAATGCAGAACTTCAGTACATCTTTTGAAACTTTTGTCCTTTTGCTTCTGCTTTATTCAGAGAATCAGATGTAAAACACACAATGGATGCAAAGAACCTGATGTTTTACACGCGTAGCAGCTGCAGGACAGCTATGTATTCTTTTGAAATCCTGGCCGATGCTACAGTGCATCTGCCCGAGCGGTCCATGTAAGTCCACTGTCTTTCAGCTGCTGCCAGACGGGATCCTGCCAAATAAACCAAGGTTGCTATGCAGCGTTACAAAAAAGGAGTTTGTCCGCCTTTCGGTTGCATCCCTCAACTTATTAACATTCAGCAGGGGGGCTTAAGGGTCTGTGTGATGGATGGATGTCGTTGAGGGGTCTGACAACTGATTAATGCCTTAATTATCTCCAGCGAGGACCTGCCACTCCTCCCAGAGCTGACAGAGTGAGCTGTGTGTGGCCTGACGAGTAACGTCGTGTTCGGGGCTCGCCCACTGCTATCTGCTCTACCAGGGTCACATTCATTTTCTTCCCAAAGGAAAATGTGCATTTTTTTGTGCTGCAAAGGTGTGGAACAGTGATGAAACAGTGCAGCGGGGTGTTTCGGGATCTTTGCCACTGCAGTGAGCAAGAAAGACAACTTTTCAATTGAGCCCCTTCATGTTTTACTCGCTGCATACAGCAGTGGTCCTGCCTTTAAGCGCAATATGTGACAAGAAACGTGGTTTGAAAACTGAACTGGTAAAATGTATTTATTGGCGTTGACCACATTTTACAAACCCCAATATGACTCTAAAAAGTTTAACTGAAAGTGATCTTGTAACTCTAAAAGTTACAGTAACATAGGATGAACAATAATCGATTTGGATTAGTTTAAAAAGAGAGGCCTTCATTGTGACAAAACATCTATTTACATGTATGCGGAAAGGCACGAGTATTTTGTATAAAAGATGGCTGCATTGCATTGTGGTATTTTGAGGCTTTTGAATATAACAGATTTGTAACATTGTTGAACGTTTGGTCTGAAATTGCAGTTCTATGTTTGAAAACAATGCTGTTTTCAACACAATACAGCCTGTTTGCACAGTATCCTCTTTAAGACAATATGCATTTGTGTTACTTTACATTACAACATGCATAAATGGAAACACTTGTCATGTTGTGTCGAGAACATAACACATGCGCACTGTCACAGAAGAGCTGACACAGATCTTTTCTTTTTATTCTGAAGGAGGCTCTTATACAAAACATCACACGTATCATTAAGGTTTTAAATCAGTGAAACATTTTCAGTAATAATCGTCACAGCAGTGGTCACTAATATAGTCCCATCATGTATGTTCAGCCATTTATCCACAGGACTAAGACAATAACAAACAACAACATGATAGATGCCCTGTCAGCTTTTAGCCACACACACCAAAAAAGGTGAACTTCAGGGCTTAAATGACAAAATCAGAAAGGTCTGCATCAAGCTACTTGGGTGCCTCTTTTCTGTGTAATTCAGTATTGGTCAATCAGTCAATCCCCCTAGCATTTAAAGTGACTTAACTTTAATGGCTGCCTACCAATTGGCACACACTTCAATACCAAGTGCGGAATGCCATTTGAGGGAAATCATCTTTTTTTGTCTTGTTGTACTTGGGGCGTCAGGCTCCGAGGGATCTGTGGTTAAATGAGACTGAGAGTGTTTTTTATTGCCGACAGAAGGTGTAAATAGGCATTCCTTGTTAGGACAGACAGTTAAAGACAAAGTCACTTCAATACCACTTAGCAGCAGAGCAGAACGTCATCATGTGCACATTTACCTCTCAGTAACAACACATCGGTTCAGGCACATGCACAACCATACACACACCTACATTACATAATTCAAATACATTTCAACAAACTGCAAAGTTACGTGTTTGCTCTTGACAGATTTGTAAAAGTATTTAGAGACAGCCTCGGTAAAAAAAATCTTTTTTGTCCAGTTGGTTTGGAGGCTGAGCTTCTGCTTACCAGGTCACTTCAGAGGAGATTATGTTGCATTTCATGACAAACAAATTAGAAGTCTTTTGTATGCAGTGTGACAGGTGCTAATGCGGTGTGTGTACTGTGTGTGTTTTTTGCCACAGGTGTGTGACTGGTGCAAACATATTCGCCACACTAAGGAGTACCTGGACTTTGGTGCTGGTGAGCGGAGGCTGCAGTTCTGCAGTGCCAAATGCCTAAACCAATATAAGATGGACATTTTCTACAAGGAGACCCAGGCTGCATTGCCCGGAGCATTGTGTAACCCAGGTCACGGGCTGGGTGGGGAGGGTAAGATTGAGTGCGGTGGAGGGGTGCAGCTGCTCACTCCTGAATCCTGGGGGACTCCGTTAACGGACCTGCGGCATCAGGCTCCCTCACCAGGGGGGCCTTCCACCACGTCTGCATTGGCCCCTTCCACATCCTCTGTCGCCTCACCCTCAGACAATGCTACCCACTGCTCCCCGTCTTTATCCTCCTCAGCCAGGATCCCCACACCCAGACCCCACGAGAGCCCCTCACTTCACCACCCGCCTGTTCACACTTTGCACCCACCTGTCGGGATTCCTCCCGGTAGCCCTCCCATGGTGATGACGCCCCGGGGACCCATGCCCCTGCCGCTGTTCATGGAGCATCAAATGATGCAGCAGATGCGTCCACCATTCCTTCGGCCCTCTGTCCACCCAGGGGGTCCCCATAGCCCCCTGTCAAATCCTATGATCCCTGGTATTGGTCCACCACCTCCCCCTAGGTCCATGGGCTCAGCATCAAGCCCCATGCACAGGCCCCTGCTGTCTCCCCATGGCCACCCCTCATCCAATCCCAACCCTGGCATGATGCCCCCCCACCCTGGTCTCTCAATGCCAGGCATGCCCCCTTTCCCCCCAGTCAACATGATGCCCAATGGACGCATTCCTCTGCCCCCAATGATGAACTTTGGCATGCCGTCCTTGGCGCCATTGGTACCTCCACCAACTCTCTTGGTCCCTTACCCTGTCATTGTACCACTCCCAGTCCCAATCCCAATTCCAATCCCAATCCCAATCCCCTTCAACCCCAAAACTTCCAGGGACCAGCCGGACAGCAGGGGCAACTTCCGCAGTGCTCCAGAGTCCTCTGAGGCTTCAGCTTTTTGGCCCCACTTTCCATGGTCCTCTGGAGATGACAGAGGGGAGCAGAAAGTAGAGCCCGCTGTTGCAGAGCGTCTCTCTCCTGTACGCTCAGAGAGAAGCAGGATGGCGCTAGTGGATTTGACTGTCAAGGCAGAGGACAATTCGGGTAACACATGTCTAACCAGCGGTCCCGCACTGACGGAGGGGGTTATTGATCTAACTGTGGGCCAGAGGCCATGCCAACAGCAGGTAATTCAGAGGATGCTACCTGGGGTCCAGGTCAAAGTAGAGGCAGAGGCGGAATCGAGATCTCCACCAGCTGCTGGGCTGAGTTGGGAAGGGAAGAGCAGTTGTGATGGGGTGGAAAGGGCCCTCTCTCAGGGCCTCCTCTGTACCACAGAGCTGGAACGGGCAACACACCCAAACACACTGGAATCATCAGGCCCTCCCTCCAGCAACAGCAGCCCTTCTTTCCATGATGATCCTCCAGTGAGCCAGCTAACTCCCTGTATCTCTAACCGTACCCCATCACCCTTGCCCAGCACAGCACGAACCCTGCCCCAAACCCAGCCCCACCTCCAAGCTAGCCCTGCTGCCCCGTGTAACGTCATAGTCAATGGTACGGGGTGGCATTCACTTCTCACTCCTGTCTTTGAGACTTACTCTGACCGAAGAGGAGACAGTGTTGCAGGAGAAGGTGAGGCCGAGGAGCAGCCAGCCAACGGTGAGCTGGAGCACGAGGCACTGAAAGAGAACAATTGCTCAGTTGGAGATTGGGAGCCGGGGAAGCGGGGCTCGGTGCAAGACGACATGGCGGACACAGTGGAGGGTAAGCCAGATCCTGACTCCAACATGGAGGAGGGTGAGCATGCATATGCCCTGCCGCTGCTGTCCACTGGAGGCTGTGTGGTCATCCAGCCTGTGCCAAAGCCCGGAGCTGACAAGACGGCCATCCTGTCCTGCTCCATCAGTGCCCCTTTGTCAGCAGACGGGACTGCTGAGCTGGAGCCGCCGCTAAAGAGGAGGTGTCTGCGAATCCGCAATCAAAATAAATGAGGTGGGTTTACCCCAGTGTGCTCCTACAAACATGCTTATGTAGTTGTGCAGACTCCTTATTTAAGTATGAATTTACACAGATTTATTCATTGATATTTTGTTGTTGTAGTAATCAGTCGCTTTTGATCTTTCTCTTTTGATGTTTCTCACTTCTCAGCATGTATTTCAGAACTATTTGAAATTACCTCCTTTAATTCGAAAATGTTCTTTTCCAAGTTAAGTTATTATTCATATTTAGTTATTAAATATGTTATTATTCATATTTAGTCTTATCATCCTAAAATTGGGGAAATTCTGGCAAGAGGGTTATTTTATGTTTTGTCCAGTCCAGCGTAGCTAACAATAAGGCTGATCACTTCAGCGGAATTTCACAATGTGATGCTTGATTCAACACCCTGTGCCCTCATACAGACAGTAGTCAAACAAGCAGGTTAATTTTTATCCAAAAAGAATGTCAGAGTGCATGTATCAAGTGTCCTAGCCCCACTGTGACAGACAGTGTATTTAAATGCCACATGGAGGACCACTGACTCTGAAAAGCCTCTAAAAGTGATAGTGGACCAGGAGGGAAGCCCACTTGTTAATACCATTAAAATAACATATTAAGACTTGATTTTAGATAATACAATATATTAATAGAAATGACAAAATACTAGAACTCATGCATATATAAGTTTTTTTATGCATTTCTTGCCAGAGCATGTGTTTAGCCAACAATTTTCTAATTTGTTCCAAATGTATTTCTCTCATTTTACAGGAAAATTACCTGTTGCTTGAGTTTGACGAGCTTCAGAATGGAAATGTCTATCATGTCAAAGGATATTCATCACATTAATACCAAATGTAATGATGCACTCCTCGAGTTGCTAATTTAATGAAATTGTGTTCAAGAGCAATTGAAGACCAATTCAAGTTGCGGTAACATGAGGCGAGTGCTCTGAATGAGAGTAATTAATAACGACAAAAGATGGAAATCAAGGCCTGTTCACCGTTAGTGCTGCTAAATGGTAACAAGCAGCTGAGGGGGGAAATATAGTGTAACCTTCAGTTACCTAAAGAGACACAATATTTGACTTTTGGGAGAATAAAAGAATCTGCATGCTCTATCTTGCCTTTTCCCACTTGTGTGCAATATCACAAGGCATTCATTATGAATGATCTAAAACAGTATGTAAAATTAATGCCACCAGAGAAACAGGCGCTGAATATTTCATTCTTTATTTGCCCAAAAGTGTCGTTGAGCTGATACCGAATGCGTGTACCAAAGAGAATGAACCCCAAATCAGGAGGCACTGCTGTAAATGTGGACTTCCTTCAGGTTGATCCTCAGTGTTTTGAACACCAAAACCGTTCTTGTATGAGTCCCGTTGCTCTGAACTGAACACCCTCCGTTCTCCCACTTACCTTGGAATGAAAGTTGGAGCTGCCTGCTTTGGTTTCATGCATCGACTTTACAAAAACAAAACAGCCATGGGAGGGGGGTGGGGGTGACTCAGTCTAATTCTCCTCCTACTCTGTTTCACAGATGGACGCTCTGAGGACCACAGTGCCATCAACGACACTCACTTGTCCACCCCCCCACCCCGTGCACACACACATTCTTCTCGTCCTCGCTCATCGTCCAGTCTACCAGCACCACAAATCGCCTTCTGACGACTGATGAGAGTCCAACCGGACATGGTGATGTGCATCACAGCAGAGCAGTTTTTGTCCATGTGACAGAGACTCTGACGGACTGAACCTCTACAGACTTGATGTTGTGGCCAAGGATCGCTCAACTTTTGAACTGCAGACAGGTATATATATATATATATATATATATATATATATATATACCTGCGATGGGAGGACCTCGCCCCGCTGCTTCTCTCTTCGTTTAGGGACTCTCAGCCCACACTGCCCCTTATACCTCACGCACCCTCCGCTATCAAAGCAAGTGCCCTCTATATTGTTTGCCACTATGGAATGAACACCAGAGCGATAAGAGAAGGAGCTCCAAAAAGAGATTTCCATCCCACAATGAAATGCTCCTGTTTCGGTCCAACCTGGCGCCCCACCGCAGGTACACAAATCTCTGCGCCAGTAAGTTATTTTTTATTCTCACACAACTTGTCGTTTAATGTATAGACCGATTCCACGACGTTTAGATTGTAGAGCAGCAGAGCTGGCAATAAGATACAAGAATTCTGCTCTATCTAACCAGCAAAAAAAATGTACTTGCCAACCTGACACAAAGCTTTCTGGATGGGTGGTAGCTTAAAAAGAAGCATGAGAAGCATGAATACAGATAATGCAATATGACTGAAGGGCAATTTATAAAGAGAGGCTGGAAAACTGTCCTTGGACATAAAATCACCAGTGGTGTTGAGAATTTATTCCCACCGAACTGGGGGATCAAATATTAACCTTCACCAGCAAGTAATGGTGTGTGGGTGGAATCATACAATCTCTGCCATTTTTTCTTCTTCTTCCCTGTAGCTTCTATTTGTTTGCTCTCATCACTGAATTGAAATGTTGAGACAGAGTTGTCATGATAATCATTCCTACTATTGACATTTTCACACCCTCTGTGTAGTCTGTGTGCTTTAACGGTGAGCCGTACCAGTAACAGTAATAGCTGCTGTTTGAGAACATTTCAACGTTTTAACTGCGCCTCCAAAACAACCGGGATGGCATGGCAATGTAGAAACTCTGCCGAAACTGCAGCGGGGCCCTTGCAACCGCAGGCTAGTGCTTCATCTTTTCTATAATACATTACCAGTGATGTTCCTCGAATGGGCTAGTTTCAGACTGACTGCACTGAATTTAGAGGGGGCAGAGGGAATTTCATAAATAATTCTTTTGGGACCTGGAGGAACACCGTTGAAGAAATGTAGTTTCTACAAGAAAGACAAATTCATTTTTGGAAATATTTTGAGAAATATTTTGAAACATTGCCTCTTGCTTGTGCACCAGCCCTGCCAAGTTGCTTACATTTTTTTTTTTTTTGCCAATTATTATGTTTTTTTAAGCCAAATTTAGAGCCAAGCGTTTTGGGCAACCCATCCTGTTTGATCTGAACCAGTTACACTGCGTCTTTAAGCCCGCGAGCTGCGATGGTCAAACAAAGCCAGCATTTAGTTTACACTCCTATGGAGAAGGGTACGTTGTACTACTGCGAGACAAGGTATCGTCATATGCCAAAGGCCTCTGGTGCGTTGAAACAAAACATGTCACCTAGTTTTTCCATGGAAGTAGGATTTCAAATTGAAGATTTGACCAGATAATTTATAGTTGCCAAAATGACAAGCACTTAAAATAAAGGAAGATACTGGAGAACACAAGTGGATGTCAAAAACAGCCTTACCCTGTTGTCTCTCTTTATGGTTTATTCTATCCATAAAGGCCGATGATACGTCACACCGCGAGTAAGGCGAAACATAAATCTGGATTAAAAATGATAATGCAGGATTTGAGTGACGCTTAATCGTGAGTTACATTACGTGTGTCTATTTTGCGGTCCCATCCCATCTCTCTGTTTTTCCCCGTAGCCATTGATTTCTTTTTTTGCCGCGGTGTGTGCGGTTCATTCTGTGTCCAAATGAGGCCGAACGCTTACACATATTCACATATCACAAGCACACCAACAGGGCTCATGTCGCACACACACACACACACACACACACACACACACACACACACACACACACACACACACACACAATGCATATAGTAAATCTAACCATGTGTACGTGTTTGTGTGAGGCAGGTGCAGGCAGAGAGCTGAGATTACAGAGTGTTGACTCAGAAGTAAGCAGTGTGCAACTCTATCTGTTGCCTGTTAGTCAGGCATTTAGGCTTAGCTTGCCGCTTGCCAAGGCCCAGCTTTGGTGTCACTTTAAGCACTTCCTCGCCCCCCCCCCCCCCCCCCCCCCCCCCCGTGCTTCATTTCTCCGCAAGCAATGGCAGTGAAAAAATGCTCTTTTAAAAAGCGTCTTCTGCTTCTGTCTTGTCTACTATCAGCTGAAACGCATTTGTCCATAAGTAGCGATAATTCTTTCTGTAATAATTTTGCAAGATAACCGTAAGCACATGCATCTTTAGAATACTAAGCAAAATGCACCCCTACTCCCGAAATTTCCCTTTTTGAGACGGCAGCTTTCTTATCCAGAAACCAGGGCTGATGTCACAAAGAAACTGGACACTGCAGTCTCTAATGTCTGTGATATGGGAGCCATACAAAGCCAAGGCCACAGCCAGGATTTTTAGAGGTCATGAGGCCCCCCGCCAACACACCCCTCACCATTTTAACCAGAAGCCAACATTTCTAATGTTTTTATATTTATTTATTTATTCAGTTGTCTATTGAGTTATAATTTCTGGAAATTATATGTGTTATCAAACTTATAAAACACCTACTGTTTTAAGAATGTAAAGTCCGCCCCCCCCCAGGATGCAAAAACATACAGAGGCCATGAGCTCCTCAATGGCAGCCACTGACACAGCCCTGTCCTTTGTCTGAGGCAGGCCATTTGTTAGTGTGCGGGCCTGAACCATGCAGTTAGAAAGAAGGTGGAAGAGGTGGAAGACTATATGTTGGGTGAGGAGGCCAAAGTTTTCAAAATGCCCCTTTGTTTGCTGCTCAAAGCTACCCATTATACACTGCACTGCTAGCATTTTAAAACAAACAGGAAGACTGGCCTTGTAAAGGGAAAAGAAAGGTGATGATGCTATAAGACATGTGGACTGGTCTTTTTGTCCCGCAAGCACTGGAGACGGATGATGGCTTTGTGGGCACATTGCACTAAAATGTATCGAGCACAATGACGTAAATCAGAGGATGAGCCCTTTTCCCATTTTGACTATCCCTGAGCTGTCCTCTAGCGCCACCCTCAGGACAAAATATCCACGTTCTACACAAAATATCTGAAGTTAATGGCCAGATTTCAACTGAAGGAATAGTTCAACATTTTGCGAAGTACACTGAACTGCTTTCTTTCTGAGAGTGAAAGGTTTGTTCCCACTCTGCCAGCTGTCGGTTAGCTTAGCATAACAACTGGAAACAGGGGGGTGGGGTGGCTAGCCTGGCTCTGTCCAAAGGTTAAAAATGAAAAGGTTAAAAAAGGGAAAAATATGCCTACCAGCACTTCTAAAGATAAAGAATTAACACACTGATCTTGTTTGTTTCTAGTCTTTAGGCTCAGTTAAGCTAAACTAACCGGCTGCAGCTTCATATGTGACTTTCCCAAAATGCTGATTCGTCCTTTATATTATATTCCTTCATTATTATCATTATATTGAATTGTTTTGGTGAGCCTTTTCTTGACTCTTCTTCTCATACCACCATGAGGCTGAACTTACAAATTTAGTCAAACAAAAGGCCGATCTCCCCAAGTCATGATCTTGAATTATGTGCTGAGGAATTCACCAAAAATCTGCTGTTACTTCTGCTTTTTCCTCCTGCTTGACACCGCGACACACACATTCAGACACACACCAGACAAAACAACGTGCACCCTAATCTGCATAACGGCTACACCGTCAAGGTCTGAGACGGATTTCGGAGACATGAGAGCCTAACTCTCACGTGGAAATCCTGGACCGCACTGAATCAGCAAACAGACTCGTGACGAATCTCCCAGCATTCCTCTTTTTGATGAAGGACTGCAGGCCTGGTCAACAGCCTGAATTATGCAATGACAACTAACTCCAACCCCAATGTAGACGAGTGGTCCACAGACAAAAACGAAAGAGCACATGACTTCATGTCATACTTTTCAGAAACAACAGAGAAGTTGCCTTAACTCTTGCTTGTATAATCTCTACAGCTAAGACAGTGACGCTCGCTTGTAAAGAAGACTCTCCCTTCTTTGTACAAAATGAAATATACCAGAAAACAACGACTTTGTTATCTCGCTAGTGTCAATGTATAGATGATCAGCTTTTTCTGTAACTCGTATGGACCGTCACATTTTTGCTAAGAAGGAAACCCTCCTCCCAACTTCCTCGTTCCCAAACATCCGATCTGTTTAACGTTTTGACTTGTGGTGGACTGTCAATCTTTTTGTGTACATTTTATAGTATTATTTATTGTTGACAAGTTTTTTGCATTTGCAAATAATAAAAAAAAAAAAAAGACAAAACAAAAGTGAAGGTGGTTCGACCTGAGCATTGGATTCCGATGTAAATGCCCGGTGAACAGTGAAAAGCTTTTTTTAATTATTAAAAATGGAGAAAACAGCGACACGAGGAGATGATCTCCTGTCTTTTTATTATGACGTTGTAACATGTACATAACATGTGGCCAAATTTGCTTTGGAATTTCTTTTTGTTTGTTTGTGTTGTAACAGTATTTGTTTTATCCAGTGAATTGCTCATGAAGACAAATAAATAAGAGGCACACACAACCCTGTGTCAGATGGACCATGTCTGCTTATTCTTTGTACATGTTTGAGGGATCCATGCGTCAGCTTCTTTGCACTGGAAGAGATAAAATAACGTCTCTCTCTTTTGGCATCATTTTTTTGGGGGAGCTCTTGACTCAATACATCTCTTCATAACTTGCACGTCAAGTGTCCTTCCATATTTTTTATGGATTAAGAAAATGTCACAAAGTCTGCTCACCAGCTCAGGATGATACGGTGACAGTTTGGACATTATTTCTGACATATCAGAAACAACACAATCTCATTTGTTATGAAGTGCTGGAGCGATGTGTGACTGGTTGCTCTGCAGATGAGAAATGTGGATTTCAAGGGTCTCTAGCTCCATCTCATGGCTGCTGTTAAGCATTGGCCCACACCTCAGTGGGGAGGCAGTGGGACGAGGCTCGATTTCCTCTGTGGGGAAACACAATTTAATGGATTCACAATGAAATGCTTCCTGTGCAGCAGTTCTGTGGGGGACAAAAACAAACGTGTGAAGTCTACAATGATCGTTTTCTTTTAAAATGAGACTCTATTGAGTTGATTCAACTATTAATATTTCACAATTGTGTGCAAGGGACAAAAGAACCCCAATGTATTTTTGAAGACTATTGCACTGCATAAAACTGCTTGCCACTGAACCATGAGGTTATAATATTAGGTGTTCATCATCTTACACTATTTATTGATTTATTGACAACATCACAATATAGCCTATTCTTAAAGAAAACAAAAAAAAAACAGCACATCAGGCCAAAAAAAGAAAGTCCTGAAGTTAAATCATTGTCCTGGGTGTTCTCATTTACCAAACAATACAATTCAAATCTATAAAAGTCATATTTGTCATTTAAAAGTATATTTCAGTAGTAATATGCCCCTACATTCGAATCAATTCAAAAATAATTCACAATAATAATACATCAACAGGCCTTTTTCCACAGGAGACATTTTGACACGTCACGGTTGTAAAAGCATGTAAATAATAAAATAAAGATGGCTGCTTCTGTTTCAGGGTCCTGGTATATTGTATATCTAGCGAATGAAGACTAATTGCCAGTGTGGGAAATAATGAGGATTTTGTCAGGCATGAGCACAGACTACAAACTACGATCACATTCAAACCATTCAATTTACTCTGTGGCGTGATTTCAAACACAAGTGAAGCCTTGTGTGTGGTCAATGTCCTTTTCCATTAAAGTCAGGTAAGGTAAGTAATTGGTATTATATTAGTGGCAAGCACTTTCTCAGTCCTGTTGCACATTATTTACACACTTTAACACAAAAAGGATGGCTAAATACCCAACAAAATGACTTTTTGCGTGAAATAGATTTTTTTTTTGCAGAATGGAGACTGATGTGGAATCAGCAGTTTATTCAACTGTCGAGTGGTACAGCTGATCAAAGCTCATGGGATCACAAGATTGTTGGTCATATATATATATATATATATATATATATATATATATATATATATATATAGGCCACGGGTCACTCTTGACAAAAGCCTGTCTACATCCTATTTTATTCTGCTCTAAAGATAATCAAATAAAAGAAGATAAATATGGATTGGAATTGCTCAGTAGCATGTTTTGTTGGCGAAACCGAGTCAATATTAAATAATGCTCACCAAGAGGCAATATGAGTATAATATGGAGTAGTGTTGTTTCACACTACATTTCCCAGACATCACCTGTCAAACAAACCGCTTCCTTGGATTTCTTTCTCTTATTAAAGTCTCTCTAGATGGCGCTCGTGTGTTGGGTCGGTTCCACCGCTGTGTCTTAGTTGCTCCTCGTGCAAACTAACTTACTGTTCCAAATAAAGAAAATGTCAAATGTATCGCTTCCTGTTTGGTGATATGGGATTTATTTTGTTTGTCCCCCCAGGAAAAGAGCGAGCACACATTCCAGTTGTGTATTTAAAGGCAAATGGGAATGGCTCCAAAGTAAAGTCGAATGACTGATGAGCTGCGTCAAAGAAAACAACTGCGAAACAGTTATTACTGTAGATGCAAACACTTTATTATAACAGAGCTACGACCATTAAGCTGCATCTGCGGTCAGACTGCTCCCTCTTTTGTGTAAAATAGAATATATTACATTTCTGACCACCCGAAACGCCCACACTTTATTATGATTCATTAATTTATTACAATTATAAGACAAGGAAGAATGTCTCTCTCTCTCTCTAGTAAATCTCATATTCTGAGATAACTGAGATCATGAGGTTAATTTTGATTCTCGCCTAATTAATCTTAATGAAATCATTATTTTGTCAGATAATAAACAAAAAATAATCCAGGGGTCAGCAGATGATCTACAACTTTAAAAAGCTTTTAAGACTGCACTTGATACACTGAAATGAACTTTATTCAGAAAAATATAGTTCTCGGAAACTTGTAGGAGTAACAGCCAATCAGAGAGGTATGTGTCTGTCTGCTATCAAGTTATATTTAAGATGCTATAGCACGTGCTTGTCTATTTACTAGCTAGCTGTTCGTTTTCAAATAACTTGAATGTAAAAAAACAAGCAGGGGACAGTTACAGAGGTGCAGGGGCACAGCGGGACAGGTGGCTTATGGGTAGCCGAGTCCTCAGTGCGTCCGCGTCAGGGGGAGGAGAGAGACTTCAGACTCAGCCAGTGTGTGTGTAGATGTGAGCGCACGGCGAAGAATTCAGCCGCTGGAGGACTTTTCTCTACGAGTTCAACTACTTATTTGTGTGTGTGTGAAGCAGAGCACAGAGACGGAGGGGGACACATCCGAAAATGCAAGAAGAAATCCGGGAAGAGAGCGTCTGCTTATTAAAGATTCAGCGCGGGAGAACAGACATTATCGCCCGTTCGGATGGCTTGTGGCAGCGCTGAGGAGAAAACTACAACGCTAACAGGCTCCAAGCATTGCTGAATGGGGTGAAAACGAAGCGGAATTCACTCTAAGAAGAGCGAGTCCCAAAGCATTTCCAAGCGGCCCAAAAAAAAAAAAAACTAAAGGGAAGGGGAGGAGAGGGGGCAAAGAAAACGCCCTGCTGCCTGTTGCTGGTATCTCCACATTCAAACTTTATCGGCGAGTTGGAAAAATGCATCTTTCACTCAACGGGAGGTGATTAATTCAAGTGTAGCTCTCCCCCGTTAGCCGAACGACAACACGGCGAGCTAACCGAAGGGGACCCGCTTTCCGTAGCGAGTTTCTTTGGGACTCGGGGAGCCTCTGCTTTTTTTGGGAATATTTTTTCTCTTCATTGTGCACACTGCTACTCCTGTTGGAAGCGAGTTGGGTGGGCTGAGAGCCCCGAGGCTGCTCCAGCTAGGCCCACGGCCATTAGCCAGGAACAAAGCGGTTTCACATGTAAACTCACGCACAGTTTTTGGAATAATAAAAAAAAAAGCTCTTCACGTTTCACTCAACTTATTTTTTTTTAACGACCGACGCTGCAGCCATGTCGCTCGGCGCGGAGAGGAGGATGGAAGCCCGGCTGAAGAAGCTGGAGGGCATGATCAGAGAACCCCGGTCTGCCATAAACCTGGAAAGTTTGCTGGTGAGTCAAGTGGGATGCACGCCTCGTACATTGTTAATGGTAGCCCGACACGTTAGACGCGTATGCACACACCTGGGTAACGTTGTGCTGCTCACGTGACGTGTCTCCACTCGTTTTCTCTTCTTTTTAATTCCCAGACTGTAACCTGCTACTGTTAGCATTGTCGATACATTATGCAGACTGTCATACAGTCTTGTTTTTTTCTTCTCTTCTCCACCAGTTATGTAATTGCACATTTTCAATTCTGACCTTAAATCGTGCCATAATACCTGCACAAATATAAGCCTAATGGTGGTTCTATTATAAATAGGCCTGATTAATAGTTAGGACTGAGTGCAGACGGGGCAGTTTGGGGGCTCTGTGAAGCGTGTCTACAGATTAGGATTAACCAATGGAGAATGTCCCACTTGGGGACTTATGGAGACTAATGTTTCTGGGTTACAGTAGGGCCCAGCAGACACCTATTCTTCTGAAAGGTGATTTAAAAAAAGATGCTGTCCACCCAGTTTTTCTTTTTGCTTTCTTTGGACTGAGACAAAACTCTTGGATCTTAAAATGTTTGTATTGACACAGCTAAGGCTACAGTTGTATCCCTACCTAAATATGAACTGTGAAATCATCAAGAGAACCCCCCACAACAACAGGACGTGCTATCTTTGGCATGATCAATTGATCAGATATGTGAAACTAAACTGTCACTGCATGCCCTTAGACTGTCAGCTCAGTAAACTGTCCTGATGGTCCACCTCTAAATGTTCCATGGAAGCCCATATATTGCTGATCATCATTGGCATACAGCGTGTTGTGAATCATACTGATTCCACTTAAATGTATTTCTGTCTTGCTTCCCACATACATTTCTGGGAAGTGACCCGGTGCATTTCCTCCACAGTTTGCAGTTGTTGAGCAACTCATGCGGCTGTGTTTACACTCGTAGGATTGATTCACCTCAACTCATGATTGAGAATGCAACATTTGTTTTTGACCATCATAAAATGGACTGTGGATATTTCCTCAACTGAGATGATCTGATCCCGGCACTTGTCCCGTCAGATCCTGAGGCAAAGGGAGAGAGTTGTCCCCTTTTCCAAATAGCAGGAGTTTGAGCTTTCCTTTTGGAGGATAGCGTTATATTATCTGGCGGAAGATACTTTGCTGTGGAGAGACTTAATGAGTAATACTCTGAAGGGGGTCTGGTGAAGAAGCACGA